>NC_031495.1:2459704-2522766 GCF_000237925.1 Schistosoma mansoni
TCATTTAACCATAAAATATACTGAATCCATCCAGTTGCGGCCCGAATAGCTCAGTGGTAACGTCTCTGACTGTGAAGCTGGGTGACACGGGATCGAATCCGCCAGGGAGCATCAGTTCCCTCAAGATTACAGGTACACCTTGCTGACGAGTGCCAAGTAGCACGAAACCCGGGTCCAGGGTTTCCTGTTGACCACCTCCAACCACCATCTTACTAAGAAAATGTACCCAATCACAATCGACATGCTATTCTTTCTAAATTTTACTAAAAGAACACTAGCAGTGATAATACGCCCTACAGTCCAATAAGTAGTAAAACATTTCCATTGAACATGGGATTTTAATTCGGATTCAAATTGAAACTATTTCCTTTTTACATCATAAAGACATTTGGTTAACTCACATACGTATAAACTATCCACGGATGTATAGGTGGCTCTGTTTCATGATAAGCCCGCTCACCTAACCATAATAACAGACAAACTGACTGGAAGAGACTGATTCGAGCTAATAAATAGTGTGCACACCGAATTCGAAATGAAAAATAATTGAATGGCATTTCAATTAGTTATCCAATCAGGATTTCCTGTTATGAATAGATAAGTTTTCACAGCTGAAAAAGAAAACAGTTATAAATGAAGCCAACACTGCGGTGTTCGTCTGATATACACCGACTAGTCTAGTTATTTGATGTTAAAAGCAGTTCAAATTATGATATGTCATTCTTAAGGTTGGAAGGTTAAACCCTGTTGATCTCATTTCTGTTTGGGATCTGAGTAGTGCATCTCATCCATGTTCATCACAAAGCTAGTTTCATAAGCTTTTATGTCATTAATAATTGTAATGCAATTTTCTATGACTAGTGGTACCATGCTACTTTAATATTCCAGTGTCTTTATTACTAATATACTTGAGACGTATACTTATAGCTATGAATGATAGAGTGCACTCGATAGGTCAGCGAACCTGGTGAAATTCTAATTTATGATGGGTAAGGGAACAACCCATTTCCATCTGAAAGTATATACAGGCGTCAGCATGATGAGAAAACAACTGCCATAAGAATATAACCTTAATATTACTTTTCTGCTTTGTGAATAGAAATATCCCATGAAAGGTTTAGAAATCGTATCTTCGCATATTCGTTTAAGTTTGTGCTTTCAGATAGACAGCTTATTGAAATAAAAACGTTAATATCATAAAACTAGATAATAATATAGATAAGTTCCATATACGTGGGTGAACTGTTAGCTCTGTTGTAAAATACCACCATCAAGTATCTGTTCTTAAGACTTATATCCTCGCAACCGTTAAACGTTCTGATTTGCCCGTTGTTTCGAAATTATAAGGCTTTTCGTTCAGACTATACTTAGTTATTAGATTCAGATCAACTTTTTTCTAAAGCACAAGATATACATACAGTATACAGGTATACTGTACAGTAAGAATTAGGACATAAATAAAAGTCACACGGTACCTAAATTAATCGTAGTCGCTTCAATAAATTACGTTCACGAAAACTGACTAAGGCTTACATATCTCAAGAGGGCGGATTGGTGGTGTTTAAATAAATACTGCCATCACACCTCTGTACGGTGAACAGTACGACTTCGCCCTCGGATCTTGGGTTTCCTGCTTTTAGTCTTACCGCTCTTCAGTCGACCTGCCTGGCATATTGGGACCTTGGTGGATGATTGTTCCAGATAGTATATCCCACTTCGTTCATCACGATAGACAAGCCTAACCCCTATGTTAAGGTAGCAGCAACTGCGTTACAAAATTTTTTCGATGTATGTAACAATAAAATACGAACTAAATTGATGTTATCCTCTTTGATGCTCTTTTGATGTATTATATTGCCAGTTAGTACATTCCCGGGATCATCTTACTGTATTAATAAATAGCGCTTCAAGGCTGAGGAGTAATCAATTTTTTGGGGATTCAGGGTTCGGATTCTGAATATTTATGCCTCTTACTTACATAGTTACCTGATCCTGTGATTTGAAAATTAACAGTGTGTGTCTTATGCAGAAACTTGAAAATTTGGCGACCATCCGCGAAACTTGGATAAACCGCCTAACAACCTTGAAATATGTAGCCGACCAGTGGAGCAAATAAAGAATTCTAAGGAATTGACATATACAATAACAAATACGTGGTTAATGTTCATCACATTATGGACATTGTCACTAGACATAACGTATACGGACGAAGTAATAAGAATCTAGTTTGAAGTTCATCCACTCTTACAGCTACCAAGCATTCTAGTAATATTGCTGATATTTGTTTGTAATGAAGACATTAATAATTCACACGTATTGGTTCACTATTCATGTTAAAACTGTCCAGCAACTGCAGTTGCGTTATTTCATACCACAAATCGTTCCATTACTATATAGATCACGTTGGCTATCTTGTTTGCAGTCGTCCATAAAATTTGCTTACTCCCCAAGGTCAATTCATGTTGTTTCTGAGTTTCTGAATTTTTGGGAATGTCGTCGTGAATTCCTCATTCTGGAAGGCAACAAAATTTGGGATCTGCCAAATGCTAAATTAAGGACTGTGATCAACTCACCTCTGGTTCTACCATATGACAAGGGAAATAAGTTTCATCCAGTCAATTACTCGTCATTCAACGCTTTTGATATTCTTGGTCTCAGCCTGGCCGTGTTATTTTTAGACAGTTTAACAATACACTGTCTTGTTTCAGTCAGGAGTCAGGCATTTGTATGAGATACTCAAGTGTTAGTCGAAAGGACTCTGTATACAAAGTGTTTGCACCGACGTTGCAAAAGATTTTACTTATTGACCCGAAATTTCGAGGAATATTGATAGGTTATACTGCTCAGAGTTCAGATGTTTTCAAGAACTGACTGGGAATAACGCACAGATAAGTGTGTGCCAGGCCAAAGTGTAGATTAACATTGTTCATCTTGTATGTATCTGTACCTTGGTGACCATTATGCACCATAACGCACTATTAGCCATTTATCGACGACTTTTGATTCTGAACCACTCAGATGATTTCCGCACTTTATCACGAAGCTTCGAACCGCAACCTTCATTTTCTATCGCATTTTGTATCTTGATATTGCCAGCACTGGTAACTACAGGAGACTAGATAGTTGATTTGTACCCTAAAATACACAAGTGAGCACAGTTTCTCTATCTGGGAAATCACTTATTTACATGAGCGCTTTACTGTTAATTCCTATATTACACTATCTGGAATATGAACGGAAGGACCTATCTTTCACTTGAGAGAAGTATCCATTTTGTACACATTGCTTAAACAACTTCATTGAGGTCGTCTTCCACTGGGGATAATTTTGTACGATGTGGTTGTACCGCGCTCTTCATAATTCAGTGTATTTACGAATATTTCGTGCCTATAGGTAACCCTCGTGCTATTGATAGAAGAAACCAGAGAAGTAGTGAATAGGTCTTTATTTCGATCTTCGCGCAGTCACAGTGGAGCGTGGGATTATCTGTTCAGACAAACAAAGGCTCTCAACATTCCATATAAGATAGTAGGGAATATAACGCTTACAAAAGGTAAGGAAGTGAATGAATACTTGAACAATACTGTTTTAGCATATGCTTGGTTGTTTGGGGTCAACTCTTAACCAACCAACCTGAGCTGTTACATTAGCTTCCCCCTAGAATCGACTTCCGTAGGAACGTCGGTTCGACCCTCGCCCCACTATACTTACATAGGGCCAAGGAACAGGCATCTGTGACAGTTTGATATTTAATTTTCTTTCACTAGTACTTGGTAACCTAAATCTCTCCTATACTTGTTTTCCTTTATAGAGCAGCGTACGAAACTCCTTACTGAAACATAGTCCAGATTTTCCCGGTTTCCTCGGTATCGTCAAGGGTACACGTTGTGCTGCACGTTTATTAGTATATTTCTACAATCTTTACATGCTCTTTCTAAAGATGATTGTGGTTCGTCGTCCTGGCCACTTACGAATCTGAACGGACAATTCTTTTAAATTCTTGTTTTTCGAAGGCTTTATATGGCTTATACTTGCCCCGTTGCTGACAACGATATGGAAGTCAAAGACTGAAACTGTGTGGTCACTCTTACCTAGTGTTGACATGTAACCAAAGTGTGTGGTTTTCTTGTCGTAGATGATCAACAGAAGAACTAGTGAAGGTAACTCGGAGTCCGGAGCATATCTACTTGCTCTCTAATGATAGAGCACCACGTCAGACATAACAAGCAAACTTTGTTCTCAAGAATTTTCTTGTAACTCTGTCTTTGAAGTCTAAATTTTGCCCCAGTTTGTTATTGAGGAATTGCTGTTTAATACACTCATGATTTATCACCCAAATAACGAGAAAATTAAATTTTGATCCAGATGCTAAAAGTTGTTTGGAAATTACGACTAGTCAACCCGAATAAATTTTTTAAATAATCACCATAACAATTACAAAACAAACCTTCTAGTCTGGGGTTTCCAGCGCTAAATTTTTAAATTACAAGACCAAAGTAGTGTCAAACGGAAAATGTAGAAGGCAAAAGTTATAAATATACAGGTCCAAATATCGTCCAAAAAAAGATATCTAAAACACGAAGAAAAAAGTTATATTCACTACAGAAGTTAATAGTTGGTTGAATACTTTCAGTTCCTCTTGTAACTCATGCCATCAGGGTAGGTCTTATCAGTTAAATCAACAGAATCCATCGAAAAAAGAATCCTTCACAATAGTAGCCGTCAGAATTTAGCAAATGAAGTCGGACAGAATCAGCGTCCAAATACTGACATTATCGAGAGTTGAACATCTTTTAGATAATGTAAACAACCCATCGATAGTATCAGAAGGAGGATTTTGTGAAAGCAATGACGTACAGTTGCTCAATGTCGTGGATTGGTTGAAGTTAGACATTAACACCGTTGTGTACTGGCTCAGTGGTCGTGGATGCGCACTGCTGAAGAGTTCCACAATAAGACGAAATGAACGTCCAGTGCTTTTAGGTTTTTCATGGCGGTCTAGCTTCAATTGACTCATGAATTCAACTATCAATAATAATCAAAATAAGGTGTACATGAAAGAAATAGACCTTGGATACAATAAACAACAGAAGAAACTAAACATTTGAGGAACGAACAAAGAACTTGATGTGTGGGCGAAAATGACGATGATCGGTTGTTTTGCCGAGTCAGACATGTAGATAGTGTGACAAGTGTTATATGTTCTATATATATTCTCCTATCCTGATTATTATTGATTAACTGTTCTTGTTGTTTGATTGTGTCGGATTTGGGTGTGGAAATATATTGATGTTCTAGTCAGGCCAATCTCGTGTTCTTGATTTGAGTTGCGTTTGTAGTGACCGGCCAGTCTCGATAAGAACACGATTGGAATAACAGAAACAATTATTATTATTGTAACCAATTGTACCAGAGATTGTTTTACTGTATTTGTTTAACTGTATCAGATTCACTTCTTGTTTCACTATCCACCTTGTTTAGTTCGAACTTGCTCACGCACTGCCCATTTCGCCTGTACCCTTTGTCACGTCTCGGTATTATTTCGATACCACGAGATCGCCAATAAATATACTTGATCTGGATTAATAAAGCCTTCTGATTTACGAGTTATCAAAGGAACCAAGTCGTTTTTGGGGCGCGTAATCGAATAGTAGTGGTGATCATAGTCCGTCCTCGACTCGACATCCACTACATGTTCACGTCCTGCAGAATAGACACTGGGAGGGAATCTGGTGCAGATATTCGTCTAAGGCAAATTAACGTTCCTCATACATGTAAAAAGTGGAAGGACTGTTATAACAAGAAACCATGGCGTAATAGCAAGTATCCTACAGTTGTAACAGAACTAATCGAAAGATAAAGTGTACATGGAGGGTTTTCTTATTTATTCCAACATGCATATGCAAGTAGATTCCACTAAGGTTACGAATTCAGTGTGTTCATTGGGGCTTGAAATGACTAATCTCTTATCTCAAGTATTAATACAAAGATTATTCAATGAATCATCATTATTAACATCATCATCACCATCTTGAATCTTGTCTGGTAGTTCAGTTTTAAGCATTAGATCATTTTCATAGAATGTTTCATTATTATAGCTTTCTTTATACGTTTAATATGATATGATTTATTAGCTTGTATAATAGGGATATCAAAATTACATATTTTTAGTTTACTACTATCAGTAGTATATAATAAAAATGATAATAATTCTAGGATAATGAATAAAGCAATTATTGTATAATGAATTATATTTTGTTTTATAAATGTAATCATTAGCATTTTCTTGTGTTCACAAGTTTACACTACTAATATTGTTCTATTGTTATGTTCATAGATAATGTCAAACACAGAAATTATTTATAGTGACGTTAAAATTTAAAATTATAAAATCTTATATTTGATCAACCTATATAATCGATAACTTTGAAAAAAGGTGATAACAAGAATTTGATTTACACTTTTACATACTTATGCCTGTTACTCCCAATGGAGCATAGGCCACCGGCCAACATTCTCCAACTCACTCTGTCCTGGGCCTTCCTTTCTAGTTCTATCCAACTTTTGTTCATTCTTCTTATGTCTGTCTCCATTTCTCGGCGTAATATGTTCTTTGGTCTTCCTCTTCTCCTTTGACCTTCAGCATTCCATGTGATGGATTGCCTTGTGACGCAGTTGGGTGACTTCCTCAAGGTGTGCCCAATCCACTTCCAGTGCTTCTTCCTGATTTCTTCCTCCACTGGAATCTGGTTTGTTGTCTCCCATAGTAGCTTGGTGCTGATAGTGTCTGGCTAACAGATCCGAAGTATTTTGCATAGACAACTGTTAATAAACACCTGTATCTTCTGGATGATGGCTTTTGTAGTTCTCCACGTCTCCTCCCCATACAGTAGAACTGTCTTGACATTTGCATTGAAAATTCTGATCTTGGTGTTGGTTGACAATTGTTTTGAGTTCCAGATGTTCTTCAGTTGTAAATATGCTGCTCTTGCTTTACCGAAAGAATTTGATTTATTTATTTACATTTCCTGCAAGATTCATGGATTTTACACCAGTTATACTATTATTAGTAATATATTCATTTTTATTAAATTTTATTAAGATTTTCAATAATTCAAACTACTGCAAAGATTATAAAAGTTTCATATATAATGATAATTGATTGGTTTAGTATTTCCGATTATATGGATCTAAGTAGTCTGATTAAGTGGTAAGCACTGAAATCAAAGATTAGCTACAAACCTCAACTTGTGAGGTATCTATGCCGTTTAGCGCGTCCGTAAGTTTGAGAGAAAAGAAGATTTCAGTAATAATAATAATTTAAAGAATATATAAGACATACGATAGTGCAAATGACAACTGATAGTTGTGTCTAATCTTGATAACACGTTTTCAACAAGCAACAGTGGGAACAACAGATAACAAATATGGAAACTGTTGCATTTTTAAACAACGATTAGATGGCTGGCTATACAAAATTGAGAATAACTGGTACAGTGATTAGAAGAAAGTAATTATAATAATAAATACAATAAGTCTCAGTGTCACCATTAAACGCGAAGAAAACACTAAACGTAGTTCATCGGCGTTGAAAGATTTTTGGATTGATCTGCGTAATCTCTGAGTAATTATTTCGCTAGCTGCATCCCCTCTGAATTGTAGGCGCGCGTCCAATGGTGACACCGAGGCTTAAAGATGAAGTACCTAGAATGACCACCTCATTTTGTAAATACAATAAGTGTTATAAATATATGTAAATATTTTAGAATAATACACGATAAACTTGCACTACAACATACGCGTAGAAATTGCCAGGAACACAACTGTTTACTGAATATTAATAATTAGTATAAAACAATAAACAAAAAGTGTTGACGGGAAGAAAGTAGGTACAGAATGTAAACAAACTTAACACCGTCCCCCAAAGACAGCATGTCTTTCCTTAATCTTACTGATTAGATATTTAGTATGGAGACATTCAGAAATGATAATGGTACAATTTACTCCATTCACAGTTACTCTGAGGAATTTTTCTACGCTCTACTACTCACCCGTCTGATCTTTCTAATAAACAAATTTTACGTATATCTCTATTGATTATAGCTTTCGGTGTTTTAATGTTTGTTTGCCTGACAAGACCATCTTCTCCTGGCTCAACGCTTGCTACTAGTCCCTCAAGCCAGCCAGCTTTTGCGTGCATAAGTATCCCTAATAATCAAGACTAAATTGCCAGCTTGTAAATCTCGTCGATTTTGTATCCATTATGTTCGCATCTGTAGGAGTGACAAATATTCCTTGATCCATCGACGCCAAAACGTAGTCGCTAACAGCTGTGCTTGTTGTCACTGTCAAAGATAACGTCCGCATAAATTTATTCTGATGTAGTGAAGATGACGCTTACTCAACAATAGTAAGTTACTGGGTGATAATATCTCGAATTGTTCTGGGTCATCGTAAATCTCTGTGTATCTTCTTAGGCACACCGCTGCGATTTGAAAATCGTGACGGTGCCATCAGAAAGGAATCTGTTGACAGTGGACAAGCAACATCTATGTGAACAACTCGGGTGTTAAAACATGTAAATAGGCAACCTTAACGCTTTCGGAATTCGCATCCTTCTTTGATCATGATCAAACGGAAATAATCTATTCCCGTTGTTGTCAAAAAAAAGTCGGGCGTTACTCGTGTGGATCGTAAATCTCCCATCAGTTGTGACATTGGTTTGGCCGACCTAACACGACTACCTATACATCTATATATAACTCTCTCGACCGCGGCAGCACCCTTTAAGACCCAATAATTTTTATTCAGGCTGGCTAAAGTGAGATACAACCCCATATGTCCTTCGGCTTGGTGGTAACGCCATATAACGAGTTTAGTTATGAGGTGCTTACTGGGAAGGATAATTGGGTGCTTCTGAGTCATCGGGAGGTCTCTGCTGTTCAAACGTCCTCCTACACGAATCAAGTTGTATTAAGTATATAAATGAAGGAATAAGTCTTTATTTGGCAGATGAATATAAATAATTGATGTTGTGAGCCAACCAGAAGCGGCGAAATTAGAAGTTCGCTCGATGACAACAAGAAATTCCCTGAAGGACAAAAGCATTCCATTGGCTACAAAATGGAATGATTTTCTAAGGGCTAGAAATGTGGATGAGTGTTTATGCATATTGTTTAGTAGGCCAGTAGATTCGCTTCTATTCTTGTCTTCCCCTTCAAGTAGTCAGTTTGGGAGGTTAGCGTGTAGCATGTTGCGTATCAATATTTGATCTCGGACACCGCCCATCATAACATAAATTATATTTATCCATAAATACGAAAAGTAACAACAAATGTACACCATAATGTCTATGTATTATGAAGCTATTCAGCGATACTTTATAGTACCCAAACTACCTATGATAGTTTTTATTAAAATGAAACGTAATACACTCACTTGAAGCTGTTTAATTCAATTTGTCGATTATTGAATATAACTTCTAAAATAAGGCGAGTTCTTAATTGAGATATATTCATGAAAAGAACTTGAGACATAACACTAACTCCGTGATGATAATAATGAACGACTAAGTAAAATAGGATAAAGGCAAATATATGAGGATATTTAGACTTAGGTGTCATACTTCGACGTTTCAAAGGCTTCCGACATGGTTAATCACCAGCTTCTTATAAGAAAACTCGCACTTTACGGAATCAGATACCTTCTCCTTACTGAATCTAATTGGTACCTCAACCACCGACAACAAATAGTCAAAACTAACTCTTCCTTTTCGAACACTGTACTTGTCAAAAGTGGTGTAATACAAGATAGTGTGTTAAGCCCTTTGCTGTTTTTAGTTTTTATCAATGATACTTAGGATTGTTTTTGTATTGGTAAGCCCCTTCTGTATGCATATGATCCTAAAGTAGTGTATTCATTTTCTCCTCATGGGCTGAACAATATGCAAAATTGCATCAGTATGGAGCTTAACAAGGTAGCGCAGTAGTGCTCAGAATGGAAGCTGGAGCTTAGCATGGCTAAATGTGGATGGATGTGCTTCGATAATATATCACTCACCTTAGATCCTGCCATAAATGGTAAGGCGTTATCTAAGTTACATACACTATTAGACTTAGGCACTCTTACCATTTGTCCTTTACAGAACAGGTCTTGAAATAGACCTCCAATCCGTACAGAGACGATTTACACTTCGGATTCTTGGAACTGATTGTAACTTCAATTATAAGTCCAGATGTAATAAACTTGCACTCGACCCTGTGTGGAAATGGAGACTCAAACTGAATCGAATCATTTTTTCTTCACAATACCTAATAAACGATCCTCTACATCCAGTGAAGTAATTCAATATGCAGAAACACCTATTTACAGCGTCCGTTACTCTTTGTTAGCATATTTTCCAGACTCTGGATTAGTCTACCACAATCTGTCTGTGAGATAAAGTCACTCGCATTCTTTGTTCGCTGCATCGATCCTTACCTCACTTCTGAAAATGCTTCAAATGTTCTTACAACTGTAGGTTTATCTCATTCCACAAGTGAGATTATAGGAACTTTAAATGTTTAGTCATTTTTATTATGTACCGACCTGCTGTTACTTTATACTAACACCATCCCTGGCACCAAAAGAACGTATTGTATTTAAAATTCAAAATTAGAGAGTGATCCAGTACAAAAGAATCATTAGTTCGTACAAATGCCACAGACAGACAGGTCAAGAACAAAATGTACAGGATCCAAAGCCCAGTTGAGTTGTCTAGTTTACTTAATATAGGGCTCCCACAATGTAAAGCAAAAACGAGCCAATAAAATAAGCTTATAACCGTAGATATCTTGCCACTTGAATTTTAAAATCATTCACAATTCACTTGGACTAAGCTTTATTGGTAAACTAAATATGGTAGACCATCGGTTGAATGTACTGACATCACAGAGTTAACACTCACTCCGGGAATTGAACCGAGCGTAGTAAACGATAACACAAGGGGGAACAACCAAACGTATTTTAATACAATATTACAGAATATCTTGATGAAATCTGAGATCTATACTGCAATATTTCATTTACAAAATATCCATCAGTTTTCTCAGACTTTGTTGTTCCTTCATTTCCATACCAATCACTCTCTATCCTCGTTCTCTTCTCTCCTTTTTTCTCAACCTTCTGTCGCCAGGCGTTCCACTTTCGACTGGTGATACATACTACCTATATCTGTCAACATCAGTAACATGCACCACACTAGTATCGTTTGCTATAAACGTCATAGCGTTATCCACTTAACTGCCGAGTCCAGACACCCACTAATTTGTGCAACGTGCATAAGATTTAGTTCAAGTTGAAATCGTCTGGATCTCTCCGCTGTTGATAATTTTGTGTGGGAGTTGATCAGTATTGGTTGTCATATGTGCGTCCCGTGCCGATTGACTCGATATAGCCACTAAGACAAAAGTTATTACAGAGTCCTGCATCAAACATAAACTCTGTGAGAAAGGTGTATCCGGCTTGCGAGTCCTAAATATAAAGAAAAGCACGTCTTGGGTTGCACTGATAGCCGCATTTCATCTATTCCATATCAACTTGTGTCGTAATGGCTCTATCGAGGCAAACCAAAGAGGACGCCCAAATGCTAACCATATACTTACTTACTAACTTACTTACACCTGTTAACCCTCGTAAAGAAGCATAGACCTCCCACTAGCATCCTACATCGAACTCTGTTTTGGGTAATCCTTTCCAGTTGCTATTCATCCTTTTCATGCCTGCCTCCGACTCCCGATGTATTGTGTTCTTCGGCCTTCCTCTTCTTCGTTCGTCCTCTCCCACAGTAGGCTGTTGCTGATGGTATCCGACCAACGGACATAGGGTATTTTGCGCAGACAATTGTCTACAAATACTTGTACCTTTTTGATGAAACTTGTAGTAGTTCTCCACGTTTCAGCTTTGATATTGGTTGACAGTTGTTTTGAATTCCATATGTTCTTCAATTGTAGGGATGCGGCTCTTGCTATGTCAATCCTCGCCTTTACATTCGCATCAGATCCTCCTTTCTCATTGATGCTGCCCAGTCAGGTACATGGTAGATTCCACATCTTCCAGAGCTTCTCCATCAAGTGAGATTGGGTTGGTGTTCTTTGTGTTGTACTTGGGGATCTTGCCTTTTCATTTGTGCATGTGGAGGCCTACTGATGCAAAGGCTGCTGCTACACTGACCGTCTTCATCTACATTTGTTGGTGTGCATGGGATAGAAGAGCTAGGTCATCTGCTAAGTCCAAATCGTCTAGTTGATTCCCGCATAGTAGTTTCTTCTTTCAATAGATCTTGTAGGGCTTGGAACCTGTTGTTGAGAGTTATCTTGAATTCGTTGAGTTTGTCAATATCTCGAAGGGTGTCTGTATTGAAACTTTGTAACGCTGTTTGTCCGCTTGCCTAATCCTTCTTTAGCTTCAGTTTCATCTTGGAAACCGTCAGGTGGTGATCGGAAACTATGTCAATTCCTCTCTTGGTTCTCACGTCTTCCATGGACCTTCCGAATTTTTCAGTGACTCAAATATGATCGATCTGGTTTCCGGTGGTGTGGTCCAGTGAGACTCATGTAGCTTTATGTATGTGTTTGTGTGTGAATATTGTACCATCTCTAACCAATTTGTTGAATGCACATAGATTTGCAAATTTTTCCCCATTTTCGTTCGCCAGCCAAGACTGATCAAATTTCAGACGAAAATTCTAACAACGGGATAATCCAAACCATTTCAAATTAAATGATGAACCATGTTTATTATATAGCTTAATTGAATAATCTTTAATGACTTTCTTCAGTATAATACGCAGGCACTAAATTTATCGCCTTAAAATTCAGCTTAACTGTTTCCGTCTAACTCGACGCAAGCAAAGTAATCATAGAAATCTGATATGTTGATTGGAGGCATTAGGATGTATGGTTGTTGTAATTAGTGCTCTGTATTGAAGATTGATGTTAGTTAGGCATCATTTGGAGGAATCTACTGACTATTCTAAATAGAAGACTCTTACTTTTCGGGGACACATAAACCCTCCGCGTGGATATTTTTTTAGCGAGCAAGTCATTGGGACCTCTGAGTTGTGGTGCTCGGGCGTCGCACCTGAGACAAGTACGTGTTATATGCATATCGATAACATATATGTTGTCACTTGTGCATCTCGTGGTAAATACATAGGTAGCTCGTCCCTTGGGAGGGATGGTTGTCACCGTTACCCTAATCCACATTTGTTACCTCCTTCCGGAACCTGTGCGTTTCATACATACCACTGATACATAAACTTGAGCTCATGTATTTCATAGAATGCATATAGGTATAAGCACTCTTAAGAGAGGTGTGATGGTCAGTACTCCCTTCACTTGTATTTGTTACATCTGTTTTCGTGCAGACCTATTCTTTATTAACCATAGACCTTCTTGACAGAAGTTAGTCTGCCTGCTCTGGATTACTTCTGGTCAAGCTGGTTCGTACTCTTTGTATATACCTAAATACATAAACTACATAAGTCCAGATTCGTGAAATTCATCCGTTGAGATATCCACGAAGGGCAACGCTTTTTTATTTTTGTGCCTTAACGTTAGGTTTTTGAATAATCTAGATTACTAAATAGTGGGAAGTTGATTCTATATCTATCAACCACGTAAGTTAGCTTATAAGATTACTTCCATTACCCATCAATGCTAGGGGAAGGCTTCAAGTCGATTTTCCCTGTCAATTAATAGGTTACGAAACACTAACCTATAAAAGAGTATAAAATACTTGAAATGTGTGTCATTTTTGAAAAGATAAATTGATATCTTTCACATTACTTATCACATGTATCATATGACCTTTAGCTGAAAGTTGTGATCATATAATCTTACTTTACTAAGTCACGCGAATCATGAGTTAGTCAATGATTGTGAAATTTTAATCGCATTAGCCAGCACGTAATCCGAAACAAGAAGAAAATCAATCACAAACCAACCAAACAAACAAAAAAGGTGTTTTCAGTGTTTATACCAAATTATCAAGTGTACATAATATAGAAATCTTACTATAGTTCATGGATATCTCTTTACTTTAATTAAATACAGGTTGACTTGAAACTGTAGATGGTGTCGAGTCGAGGATGGACTATGATCACCACTACAATTCAATTACGCGCCCAAACAAGAACCAAACAAGAAGTGTGTTTGATACAGTTAAACAAGTACAGTAAAACAATCGCTGGTACAATTGGTTACGATAATAATAATTTTTTCTATTATTCCAATCGTGTTCTTGTCGAGACAAGCCGGCCACTACAAAACAATGGATACAGTAGAGTTGTTCATTAGTGGAGTCCTATTTTTTGATGAAACTTTTCTATCTTCAAATAATGAGACCATTTACCCGTTATTCTCTATATCATACCAATTTAACTACAAACTAGTTACATGAAAAATCAATTCACACACAAATAAATCTGTATAATAGTTCTGATTATCAGCTGTCAATACACTAGTTAAATGGTCATTAAAACAGTAATGTTGTGAACGAGTAATTCCATAATTACTGAGTTATCCTTAAACCATAAAGATCTAGATTTGAATTAGGAATAAAATTTTTAATCTACACAATTGAAGACTCTCAGATTAAGACGAAAAAGTTATATAATACTAATTAGGTTGTTGTCTTTTTTTCTCTTTTCGATGACTTTTCAACTGATATTAATCCATAATAGAAACTATTTTTAAATTGTACGCAGAGATAGATAGTGGCCAGCAGTGGAATCCAGGACGCATGTTTCGTCCTATTTGGAACTCGTCAGCTGGATGTACCTATATCTCAGAGTTGATATTCACCCGGAGACTCGAACTTAGTACCTTTCGCTTCAAACACCATCGCGTTCGTTATCCACTCAGCTACTGAATGGACCATATTTCAAATAATCAATTTCATTCTTAATGATACATCGTTTCATAATGTACTTTCCAATCTGTCTAATATTTATTTATAAACAGTTTTAATAATCAAATAAACAGTGATTTAATATACAAAAAAGATAAGATGAATTATACTTTATAAATCATAAATGAAATTTGATTATTGTAAATGTAAACGATTTCTCAATATTGACACACACACATACATTATTGTATAATAAATATTAGTCTAAATAACCAAGCAGATAATTAAACATTCACCAGTATAAAATCATTAAAGTAATATAATTAATCTTAATAGTTGAGATCATGAATCAATTAAAGCTAGACGATCATGGAGAACCTACAAGCACTGGACGGCCAACTCGTCCTATTGTGGGACTCCTCAGCAGTTCACATCCACGATTCCGACTCGTGAGATTCGAACCCAGAACCTATCAGTCTCGCGCCAGAGCACTTAACCGATGGACCACCGAGCCGGCCGGCATCCAACGGCGTTAATGTCTAACTTCAACCGATCCACGAAATTGAGCGACACATCCTCCAATGTCTACAGTGAGTCACTATCTCACAACAGACGTGGTTTGAACTTCACTGGTCATTGCTTCTCACTAGAACTTCAGGAAATACCTCTTGGAGCCAGTCACTAGTGAGCATATGTTGATTAATATCAGAAGTGGTTTTGTGGATATTATAGTAATTTTGATAGTTAAGATCATGAATCAATTGAAGCTAGACCACCATGGGAAACCTGGAAGCACTAGACGGCCAGGTTTTCCATGGTGGTCTAGCTTCAAATTACTATAATATTCACAAAACCACTTCTGATATTAATATAATTAACTTTGAAAATAGTATACTGTGAGTGTGTATAGTTGTGAACTCTTAAACTAAATCCTCAATTGATATCAGTTTCTTTTTTAGTGAACACTTCATCAAACATAACGAATCTCCGTCCATAAACATATGAACTAAACAATGCTTGTGAATTAAGGCTATATCGAGGCAATACGCACAGTATGCATATATGCCAATTAGAGACTGACCAGTTGCAGTCCTAACACATCGATGGGAAGATTCAAACAAACAACACCAAATGAAATTAAACTTCACCCCATTGCACAAGCAAGTGGCTATCAGGACTCAGTGGCCGAGTGGATAACTCGATGACGTTTGAAGCGAAAGGTACTGGGTTCGAGTCTCAGAGTGAACATCAACTCTGAGATGCAGGTACATCCAGCTGACGAGTCCTAAATAGGACGAAACGCGCGTCCTGGATTCCACTGCTAGCCACTATCCATCTTTGCTTACAATAGATATATGTTTATTATTAATTAATTTCAAGGTGAATTATCAAATATTCTTCATGAGAGTTCTTGGTTGATCGAGTTCAGTCTTACTGGAAATAATATTCCACTTTGTTAAGTTTATATATTTCTAGTGACAATGATGAGACTATCGAACAATTCAAAACATATAAATTAAATGTATTCTTTTGTTGGCTACTTTTAAACCTTGTTATTTACTTGTCTTAGTGCAAGTGACAAATTTGGATCATTCACATGATATTTATGATTATCAAGTAGGTCAAATGTTCACTGTAATCATGTGTTTAATATCATAGTTAGAATAGTATTCTTATATTCATTTAACCACTCACGTAATAGTGATGATAATATTCTGGTAGTGAATGGAAACTTTAACCAGTATAAATTAAAATACCAAAGAAATGGGAGGCAAAATTCGACTCACACGTCCTCGTTGTATCGCCTGGATCATGGCAACCATCCCATGTACTAACGTGAGAGGTAATGTGGGTGGTGGAGATCGGCCTAATCAACCACTCTACCTATGCGCGCAAACGATTACGAATGCTACAAAGAGTCACTGCATAACTATTGAGGGTTCAAAAAGATGATAAAATTGAGTCTGCCCCGAAAAAACACAATGAGAGTGTTATGTAATGGTTCTGCGTAAGCAATGCAAAAACAGCTATCCCGCCCCGGTAGTTGTGCCGTGCTTCGATGTAGCACTCTTCTCCAGAAGGGCCTACTTAGCTTCACCATGTTCCTATGGCTGAAAGGGGCAACAAAGGAATAGAAAAACTCATATGGTGAATTAATTAATCCCATCATAACTGATTACCAGATAACAGATAACGAAATATTGTAGTAGCTAGTGTCGTATGTATTCTCCAAGTGAAAGTAATTCATACTACTAATTAACATCAGCTGAAGATAATGTTTTCGTCCTAGTTTTGATATTCACAATGAGACTCAAGCCATATACCTTACGCTTCAAACGCCTACATGCTATCCACTTAAGTATAGTCCAGATGATCAGCGAAAAATTCTAAATAGAATAAAACACTGGTACTAAACCAAACTGAAAGCCATAATCCACTTGTTCTCAATAACTGGTGGTAGAAACGGTGATAAACTCTGATTAAATGCAGTTCTTAATATCAACAACGGGGAAACCCAGTGCTACACCAAAGTGGTACTTTACTTTCCTGATTGAAACTATATCAAACAGTGCAAACGTACAACCTGACAAGGGATCACCCCCACAATTTTCAGGTTACAACAAGAGCTGGATACCTTTAAAATATTGAGATAAAACTCAGTGTAATACATTTTCAGTTTTAATCCCTTTGTGTGTAGTAGAACTCATTTGAATATAATCGGTACTTAGCGTAAAAATTAAGCTTGGATTGATAGACTGCTAGAGCCTATGAGGTATATAATTTTTTAATTTCCATTCCCCGTAGGCTAGTTAGTTTGACTGTATGGATGACTTTGATAGAGCATTCTGATGGAGCGAAGTGATCAGTAGTTACGATGTTTCAGAATATAACTGATGGCTAACTTGACCAAGCATCTTGACAACCAAACGGGGTATTACTTCAAGATACATTTCGAAAGATCCCAGCAGCTAAGGAAACTTGTTCTTCAAGAGAAAGTAAACTTACAAGTGTATATTGGTGTGGATCGAAACAGTTGCTTGTTCATCACACAAAGTTCAGACGGAAAAAATGTTTTACTAAAAAATCTAGAAAGTTCGTCCTGAAGTGCAGTCACCGAAGCGTTTTTTTTTGAAATTTAGTATTTATGTTCTTTGAGAAAATGTCATTCACTTAAGCTGTACAGCCGTGTTTATAGTGATTTAGAAGATAAAATAGCCCATAAAAAAATAGAGAGACCATTACATAATAGAGTGTTCAAAAATTTCAAATGATATTTATTGAGAATTGTTTAGTATCCATAATGTAGGTATAACAATAAAACTGACTGATCATATATATTAAATGAAAGTGAATCATCTTCAGAGGGTAAGATCAATTTGAATATTCTCAGGTTTGTAAATATATTTTTTTTTCATAGTTGCAAGCGTGAGTCATTTGAAGCTAGACCACCAAGGAAAACCTGGGAGTACTGGACGGCCATTTTGTCCTATTGTGGGACTCCACAGCAGTGTTCATCCATAACCTCACCTCGCGAGATCCAAACCCAGGACCTACCAGTCTCGCACCAGAGCACTTAACCGATAGACCACTGGGCCGGCATTCGATAATGTTTATGTCTAACTGCAACCCATCCACGAAGTTGAGCGACCGTTCACCGATTGTCTTCAGTGAGTTCCTATCTCACAACAGACGTAGTTTGAACTTCAATTAACTCACGCTTGCAACTATGAAAATACTAAATCTCCACGAAACCCCTTCTGATAATAAATACATAATTCACGAAAATGAAAAACTGTTGACATTCCTCTTTAGTAAGAATGAAACCGAGTCGCCTTGTCTACGTAATGAAAAACTTTCGACTTCAATTAAGAAATACTAAAAAATAATAATCTTATTTCCCATTTCCTAACTCTCAACTTATGCCAAAGATAAATCTTTTGAGAAAGATTTTTTTGATAGAAATCAAACAAGAAATGATGATAACTGAAGATTTGTTACTTAGATTACTTTATTACAAATATAAAATGGTTATCATTGTTGTTTTTACTCTGTTTAGTACGTAGAAAATATTGACAGTAGACTTGTCTAATATAATAAATTTTCATTTAAGTCATGGTTGGTTGAGGTTAGACATAAACACCGTTGGATGCCGGCCAGCTCAGTAGTCTATCGGTTAAGTGCTCTGGCGCGAGACTGATAAGTCCTGGATTCGAATCTCGCGAGGCGGGATCGTGGATACGCACTGATGAGGAGTCCCATAATAGGACGAGTTGGCCGTCCAATGCTTCCGGGTTTTCCTTGGTGGTCTAGCTTCAATTGACTCATGATCTTAACTACATAAGATTTAAGTCATGAATCCATCTACTCTCGAGAAGGAACTTTCAGAGTTCTGGTGAGAAGCCGCGATCAGTGAGGCTAAACTGTGTCGGATGTGAAGTAGTTACTCACTGAAAACAGTAAAAGATAGTCTCACAATATTGTGAACTGACTGAAGTCAGATTTGTACACAGTTGGATACTGGCTCAATGGTTTGGAGTTTAAGCATTCGCGTACGATAATTGCATACAGGATCATGGATAAGCATTGCTGAGGAGTCCCACACTGGGGACAAACAGCGGTCCAATACTTCCTAACTTTCAGTGGTGGTCTAACGTAGATTGATTTATGATATCACTGAAATTCAGTAATCTTCACAATCGCATACTGACTACGAATTTCGTTACGGTAAAAATACTCTTAGTAAAAATTATCACATATCGCAATACGTTTCTGTATAACATTTTATAAATCCTTCTAATAGATAGTATCTTTTATCCATCTTCAATCAAACGTGTTTATACCTGTTTAGCTGTTGTAACTAATCTTTTCCAATCACTATATAACACAAGGTACTGGAATTTCGGTTTATTCATCTCTTTTTTTCCAAAGGACATACAAAGAAGAAAATACATCAATAAACGTCGTACTTCTGTTTAAATTTTGCAGTATGAGGCATTCCAATGATCTGTAAACATTTCATAGTAGCGGGGAGGTTTATGCACTTAGTAATCATAATTACTCAGTTTTAAAAATTGTTTGGAGATCTCCGAAAAGCACAACGAATCCTCCAGATGCTCTAATGGAACCGAATAGACTCCGTCCAATTAGAGCCTGATAGAGCCTTCTAAAATATCAACATGGTATGCCATGATTGGACCAACACTGGTGTTTCAATGAATACGAGAATCTCATTACATATACAAATATGTTTTCGGATGTTTTTAAAAATTTGTGTGTCTGTCAAACCTTCAGTGGGTGAAAACACTTCACAGCGGTTTGCTCCATTCAGATTTATGGTTATGAAATATCAAAATTAATGGTAAATGATATTAATGTCTAACCATAAGTACCTTACAGCATTACTAATTCATTTCAGAAACATCGATTTAACAATACTATGATTAGATTTTGATTAACTGATTATGATTTAACTAAAATTATCATATGAGTTCATGAGTCTTAACATAATGACTGGCACCATAAAATACACACAACCCGCTTATTCAAGTCCAATGAACTATAAGGCAAATATTTATCGGTTACTTTTCCATGCGTCTACCAAGTCAGTCAGTGTTTTTCCTATCCACCGATCATCAATAGATCTTAGTTCTTATTACCGACGTTGTTTGTTCTCGTGCATTAAACTAATTGAAAGGAAGATATCAACCAATCATATAATTTCATTTCACATCACACTATGCAGTGTTACTTATACAAACGATAGATTATTAAATCCACTTCTACTAATTCCTCCCACTATATGAATATGCACATTATTCCATCTCGACAGACATGGTAGTTTGTATTAAGTGATACTAATCGTTTCATAACTTGTTATCTAATCTACTAAAACTCCTCCCCCAAAATATTATGGTGTTACTCATTTACACGACAACAATTACTAGTAACCTTGGTTACTCACAGTAATGAATAAACAACCTCAATCTCGTAAGAAATAAACACTCATACATACATGATCACAGTGAGTAACTTGTTAGCAATTTATTTGTTCATGCCTCGAAAAGTGGATTCTCCAGAAAAATAAACAGTTCTCTAACTAGTTGGAGAATAACACTCCAAATTGAACTGAACTGTAAAATATCAAACTGCTATTTCATCTTCATCATCATAACTGAATGAAATTTTCTAATTTGTTCATAGTTTATATAGGATGAAGAAAATGTGATCTACAAACCAAAATGATCATTAATATTCACTATGTTCAATAGTTTGTTTAAACAATATACTAAAATTAATTTTATAAATGGTACCTTGAGGCAATTTGAAATGAATCTACTAGAAACGGAAATTTTTACTATCCTACACTTCCTAATATATGTTTCAACCATAAGTCTTGTTTTATTGCTCATATTCAAATTCAAATTTATCATTATTTGATAGATAGATAGAGAGAGAGAGAGGAAGGAAAGAAAGAAAGAATGAATGAATGAAGGAAGGAAGGAACGAAGGAACGAAGGAAGGAACGAAGGAACGAAGGAACGAAAGAAGGAAGGAACGAAGGAAGGAAGGAACGAACGAACGAACGAAGGAACGAACGAACGAACGAAGGAATGAACGAAGGAAGGAAGGAACGAACGAACGAACGAACGAATGAATGAATGAAGGAAGGAACGAAGGAACGAAGCAAGCAAGCAAGCACAGAAGGAAGGAAGCAAGGAAGGTAGGGATCAAGGAAGGAAGAACAAAAGAAAGTGGTAACTGTTGGTACAGTTGAAAAATTCATACAAGAAAATTGTGAACGAACAGGGTCACATCAAATCGTCTATTCAAATCAAGAGCTTTCTTCTGAGAAAATGTAAAAATAAATTCCTTTTCAACTATTATTCCATATTTTATGCTGAAACAGTTGTAAATGCTGAAATTTACTTAGTATTGTTTGTTTGGATCTTCCCATCGATGTTTTAAGGACTGCAACTGGTCAGTCTCTAATTGGCATAAGTGCATACTGTGCGTATTGCCACAATATAGCCTAAATTCACAAGCATGGTAAGCAAAGATGGATAGTGGCTAAAAACATCAATGGGAAGGTCCAAACAAACAATACTAAGTAAATTTCAACTTCACCCCATTGCACAAGCAAGTGGCTATCAGGACTCAGTGGCCGAGTGGATAACTCGATGACGTTTGAAGCGAAAGGTACTGGGTTCGAGTCCCAGAGTGAACACCAACTCTGAGATGCAGGTACATCCAGCTGATGAGTCTCAAATAGGACGAAACGCTCGTCAAACTGGATTCCACTGCTAGCCACTATCCATCTTTGCTTACCAGTTATAAATGCTATTCAACTCTAAGCTAACTGGTAGTCTAATTATCAAATGACGGTCGTAAGTCAGTATTTAAAACTGGTGAACGTAATGAAATATAATCATATGTCAAAATGATCGTGATTTGTTCTGAAGTTTTATGAATTAGGTTAGATCATAAATGACAAACGCATAGATACTGATTTTTATCAAATCTTGTATGTATTTTTATTACATCATCATATGAAGACTTAATATACTCGTACATAATTCCTTAATCTGACTTACACTTTTATAATCTCGATCAAGAAAATGTCTATCTGCAATACAAAAGCTTGTGATCACAATTGATTAAATATTTTAGCTTCAGATTTTTATGTTGGTCACTGATCATTATCATGATCTAGTTTAACATTAATTGATACCTGATAGAAAAGATCTGTTTCCAAATAGACTTTATATTCTTATTAAGTCTACAGCTAAATAGTAGTCCATATTGTCTTCAGTTAGAAAGTTATGGTATTCATAATAACAACAGATTGACAAATATGTTAGATTTTTAATAGTTTCATCCTTTTAATGATGGTGCTAATAATCATTGAACAATTAGATTGACTTTGATTGGTTACTTAAAGAAGTAAGGTTCAAAAACAATGGGATTTTTTAGTTGAATTCATCAGTCAATTGAAGCTAGACCACCATCGGAAACCTGGAAGCACTGGACGGCCGTTTTGTCCTATTGCGAGACTCCTCAGCAGTGTACATCCACGATCCCGCCTCGCGAGATTTGAACCCAGGACCTACCAGTTAACATTAAAACACTTCTTTCTGAAGATAATTTCTTTAATAAATATGTTGAGCTGGAGAAAATTGTGTTTTTCCCTCCCTACCCCCCCCATTTATAGATACACGCAGGTTTGATCTCCAATTCCATTATTCAAAACATCATTATAAGTCCTCGGAGGTCAGGCTTTTTAGATGTCACATTATTTCATGCTTTATAGTCCGTTCCTGCACCTATGATTCCAACTCAGTGCCATAATTGGTAAATTGTGATTCATTACTGCACAGAATTTGTCAGATATCAGTAACTTTTGATAATTTTTCACACATTTATATCGATCCTTAGTGTTTTCCTTGGATTGTGTGGACCAAAGATTGTCTCAAAGTTACCTTATCCCCAATCTTCCTTTCATCGAATCAGCTATCGAAAAATACAAGAGACCAGACACGTTTTCGCCATTTTTACCGACCCAGGAGGTAGATGGTTCTCCATCACCACTAGTCTTAATAGCCTTCAGAATGCGTTTATTAAAAGTCGGTTCAAACCACACAGAGAGTACCAATTCTCTCAAGACTTCAAGTACACTTCAATGATAAGTACCGACCTGCACGAAACCCAAAGTCAAGGAATATTTCCTCTGTCTAACTTAGACCACTCAAAATTAGATGGTAATGGTGGGTTTTCATAAACTGACTGAATCTGATCATTATCGATCATTAGGTTGTAACTAATCAGTCTAAATGTATCGTGATTCATAAGGGAAATGAATATCCTTGACTAATTTTCATATATAGCTGTGGGTACACACTGCTGAAGAGTCATAAACAAGGACCAAACTGATTCTCTACTGTTCCTTGATTTTGACTGCGTTTCTATTCGAACTTAGTTTCTAATGAAAATTACTTCTTAAAAACTGAAATTTTATGTTAACTAAAAGAATCTGTTCAAAAGAACCCAAGAAGTTCACTCACCTTGTGTAGTGCTCTTGATTCCACTAAAGAAAACCCCTGATACATCATTAACACTTACAGTAATTATTGTAGTACATAAGCAACCAACTTATTGTTTGATAACAAGTATCTAGACATTCATTTAGTCTGGAGAATCTCCAGAAGGAGATAGTTAATTTAGATTTTACTATAAAAGTAGAAACATACACTATTAAATTAATACTGAAGTTACTTAACGTATGTCTTATTGTATGGAGAATTTTTAATTAATTTTATGTCCCTTTACCGTTTAGATCCTTGATATATGAGTGTAATTTTTAATAAACTATCTATGCAGTAAAGCTGAGACTAACGTTGATTAGTAGGAACTTGTTTTCTGTGTCCATAAAGGATAAGCTTCCCCGTCTGGTCGCCTATATGTATATTTACCAGTTCACCTGCTTTTGTGAAACAAGTCACATAGGCCTTAGCCAGAGCATGCTTTCATCTCAGATACGACATGTCCCAGCGTGGTTCTACAGAGGGGAGAGGAAAGCAGTTAGAAGTTCCATTCTTGGACACTTAATCGACTCGAATCCCTCAACTGATCCACAGGTTGATTTTAAAGTTATTTATTCGATTCCTCTAAATCTACCTAGATTTCTTGATATTCAACTCCTTAACACAGCAGAAGCTTTTACCATCCATGAGCTCAAGCCAGAGCCGTGCGTACAAAGGAAGTACATCCTATCGTTATCATTACCTTACCCTTAATCTATTATTATTATTTCGTTTGGTATTTTAAAATATCCCCCTCTCCTTTTACTTATGTTTCATATCCTCATGATTTCATTCATAATTCTTCATGATATAACTTGGTATAATTTTACACCTCTATTGCCTTCAATTATTGCAATAAAAACATTTTAATCGTCTTATTTCATTTATAGCAGCTCACATACAATTGAGTTTATTTGGCTAAGCCCTTTTGTTAATCAGAAGGGGTTTTGTGGAGATTTCAGTATTTTTGAAAGTTGAAATCATGAGTCAATTGAAGCTAGACCATCATGGAGAATCTGGAAGCACTGGACGGCCGTTTCTTCCTATTATGGGACTCCTCAGCAGTGCGCATCCACGATCCCGCACTCGCGAGATTCGAACCCAGGACCTACCAGTCTCGAGGCAGAGCCCTTAACCGATAGACCATTTTGTTGACCTATTTAACGGATAGTCACTCGTACAACAGCAACTTATCTATACTATTGTACCTTTATTATGTACGCTTGAGCATTGCTTACTGCCTACGCATGTATTCATTCTGCTAGCCTTACTATTAATCGCTCAATTGATTTGATGATTCATGCTTATCCATTTGTATATGTATGTACATCTTAATCCTGTTCATTGCACTACACTGCACTGTACTGCACTCGCTCATTCGGCTCTCACGCTCACTCGCCTGTTTTACGGCACTGCTCTTTCATGCTTGCTTAACGTGCCTGTAATATTGGATATCTGTGTGTGGTCCAATAATAAACGCAATCAACCCTTCGTATTCGCCTTCTGATTTATACACTGTTAGGACGTTATCGAGTAACGGTTATCAGGACGAACAATACACGAAGTTTAGGGATTATATCGAATATAGACCACCACACATTGACACTATAATCCGTTGCCAATTTCTTAATTTTACAAGGCTTTTAATTTGCACACACACGATCTATTATTGTTAACATCCATATAACGCAACCTAGTATTGTAATCTTCTTACTACATTATCATATTTATTCCTTGTTCATATGTCCTCACAGAATTAATACGATTATATATATATAGTTTGGATTGCTCTAAAAGGAAATGTTTACTTCTTTGGACGACCTTAAAACTATTCAACAAATTCAGCATGAGCTGAGTGATGATAATCAAGTGAAGTTTTCGGATACATTGACGCGGAAACTCTCATTTTATTCAACATCAACCTCTCAGTCAGATAAATATAAAAGCATCGCGAACTTAATTTGTGGATAGAACTATTTTCCTGAATCTGATTTCAAACTCGATTCCTGGTTTCATCGTTTCGAAGACATATTACGTGTTGAATACTCAAATCATTGTGATGCAGCTAAAGCGCACTTAGTTCTGAGAAGACTTGAAACACGTGAATATAATAAATATGTGAATTTCATCCTGCACAAAATCTTCGAGATTTTTCTTTTAATAATACAGTCCGAATACTATCTAAACTTTTGGTGAATAGTCCTTATTATTCAACGTTCACTATCAGTGTTTTCAAGTATCATAATCTCTGTCCGATGATTATCTCATCTATGCTGGAAAGGAAAATCAAGAATGTGAACGATTTACAATAAATGAAATCACAACAGACCAATTTAAATAGCTGGTTTTTATCTGTGGATTAAAGAATCCAGAAGGTGCGGATATCCGCACCAGAATTTCGACGCTCATTGAGCAGGAACCTAACATGACTTTGTACATGATCACAACTGAATGTCAACGTTTGTTAAATCCCAATCATGATTCCGTGATAGTATAACAGAAGGCGAAACCTTCCGATTTCTGTCAGTAAATGCAATCAAATCCTCTAAATCTTTCAAACAGAGCACAGCAATGCAATAACGACCTGCTGGCAATCTACCATTACCATGTTGGTTTTGTGGAGCATGGTATTTTTTGACATTATGCCCGTTCATGAATCACAAGTACCGCCATTGTCATAGCATTGGTTATAAAAATGTCACTGTCCACCAAAGAAACGCCAGTCAAAATATCAAAGCGGAAATGTGAAGCGACATTCAGAGTCAATCGAAGAGCACTTTTAAGACTTCCAAAGTTGGATTGGAAAGTAAACGAAAGTATGTAAACTTATTAGTGAATGGTAAACCTACTCATATCCAGCTAAATACGGCTACGTGGAGTAAACTAGAATGTCCACCCATTTAACCAACCGAACATGTTGCCTGAAGTACCTCAGAAGATATAGTGAGGCTTAAAAGAGAAGTCATGTGCGAGGTGAAGTTGAAAGAACATAAATTCGATAACGTTTGCCATCTGACGATTTGTCATGATTTGGGCCTATTAGGCTTAAACTGGATCAAGAAGACCGATACATTGAATAGTTTATTAAATGAGGTATGTTCCCATAAGCATTCCTCTTGATCTGTTCAAACTTCCCGTAATATTTGTCAATCAATGCCTATGATATGATATGTTCTTCTAATATTTCTGAATCAAATGTCTCTGATGCAATATGTTCTCATAAGATTTCAAAATTTCATTCATTTTGTCCTAAGTAGGGTCGTGTAACATTGGATTAGCTATAGGTTAGTGTAGATTCATAAGACTATTTATCTTCATTTCAATTTACAATGTTTTGAAGCAGTATTACATTCTCTTAAATATCTTATTCAATAATGATTCCTACCCATAGGATCTATGATTTAAAGGCACAACTTAATGGCAAAGTTGTTAAGAACATTAGAAAAATGGGACTCGATAAAATTTATTAATAATATACTACTTATTAGGAACGAAAATGTATGATATATTCTTTCACAGTTTCTTCCCAGTGATTTATATGTTTTGTTAATGTCACTTGGTTACTAGGGCGTTCGATGTAATTTAATTAAACTTCCTGGATAACTTCACTTTTTCAGTATGAATAAATAAAAGCTAATATTCGCTAAATTTAATTAAATTACACTGTTGACGTCAAAAATGTGACGTTATCTGAGATGTTTTGAATGTTCATTATGTTATACACAGTCTTTTCTAATCGAGATTATGAATGGACTAATGTTAGACCGCCAGTGAAAACCTAGAAGCAGAGGACGACTGTTTCATTTCAGTATGGGACTCCTCGGCAGTTCACATCCACGATCCCGCACATGGGATTCAAACCAAGTACCCTCAGTCTCACGCGCGAACGCTTAACCTGTAGACCAGTGAGCCGACATCTGACAATGTTAATGTTTAAATCCAACCAATTCACAATATTGACCAATCGTCTTCCATTATCCTCAACGAGTAACTGTCTTACATCCATTTTTTCTATTCATTTAGTGTGTAAATGTACCATACAATGTACGATCCTCATTAAAGATATCATTTTCCATCCCGAACTTACGCTACATTTATATCCTGACTCGGACAGTGATATGTTCATGAAAGATGATTATAGAATGAATTCAGACGCTCAGAACGAAATCTTTGACTAAAATTACACACGACCAATTAAATAAATTAAAAAATTACCAAAAGTTCTGGCTAAAAAAAGACTAGAAATTTATATGATCATCTAAACTATAACTAATATTCACTTAGTGTTGTTTGTTTGAATCTTCCCATTTATGTTTAGGACTTCAACTGATCAGTCTCTAATTGGCCATATGTGCATCCTGTGCGTATTGCCACGATATAGCCTAAATTCACAAGCATTGTAAGCAAAGATGGATAGTGGCTAGCAATGGAATCCAGCTTGACGAGCGTTTCGTCCTATTTGAGACTCGTCAGCTAAATGTACCTGCATCTCAGAGTTGATGTTCACTCTTTTTTTTAAAAAAAATTATTATTGAAATAAAGTTTTATTAATTTAGACAAAAACAATGATTATTCTTTAATCAATATTTACTTTAGAAAAAAAGGAAAAGAAAATAATAATAAGCAAAAAAATATATCGTCAAAGTAAATTCACACACACATACACGCACGCAAAAATGTAAATTGATTTATTTATTTTTGTTTTTTCTAATTTTTTTTTCACAACTAATCATTTTGAGATGATGTAGAAGATTTGTACCTTGGGTGGATGATTAGTTGATGAAGTCTCTGAACTGGATGGACCAAACCATCCAGCTCAAAAGAACAAAACCTCATCAACTAATCATATTACAATGTTTCAATTTAGAAATTTCTCCTGAATATAATTAACTATCAATGGTAATCGTTTACAATTATAATTAAATAAATCATAATAATTAAAATCATCATCAGTAGTTGAATTTGACATAGTTAACCATTTTTCATTTGCCAATTTTAAATTAGGTAATACATCATTAGTAGATATCAATGTAACATTTGTATCTATGGTATTTAAATTGATTTGAGCATCCCCTTGATAAATATTAGTATATTGATCAAAAAATAAGACTAAATTTTGTTGTGTTTGAATGATGTTACAAGAACATTCTAGAAGATTAGGGAATAAGATGGTTGTATTCCAACTGGTGATATATCTCGATTGTAATATTTGAATTATTGTCACATTCATAGTATTATTATTATATTCTAAAACTTTGATAAGATATATACCATTTGTATAATTACATATTGATGTAAATATATCTTCAGGAAGTAATGCTGTATGATTCCCTTGATTGATACATATTGGACAGAGTGTTTTCATTTGTGGTGTTGTTGTTATATTTTGTATAGAAGTATCAGTAGTCATTATAGATTCTGTAAAATCATCAGTTGTAGTATGATCTATAGATATATTCCATCCTTGTCTACATTCATCTAATTGATAAGTAACTGTAACACTTTCATCTGGAGTATAATATTCAAATCCTGTTATTGTTGCTGTTTTAGCATTTTCTACATAATGTATTTGTTTTAAAGGTAGACTGACGCATCGTTTTAATTTTGTCCAATCACCGCCTACTTTTCTGGTTTCGTTTTCAGAGAATTCATCAAAATATAATGAAATTTCATTTTGATCATTCATAGTAAATTTTCTTAAAGATTCATCTTCAGAGCCTAATTGTGAATGTAATTCTTCTAATATTGGTTCCCAACCGGTAACCATAGTAACACGTATCAACAACATTCCAGTACTGATTGTACTGACATTTTTCATATTATTCAATTGTAAACACATTGACAATGTAGCTAGTTTACAATTGACATCTGATAGTTTATTTTGTTGAACCAAATCAAAAGATAATTTAATCTTTTTGTCAATATCTTCCCTCTCAGGCATATTATATATAAACGTATTTTGTACTAATATACAATCTGTTTGTGATTCATTACTTTTTAATTCCCAAGTGGAATCTATTATCTTTTGATTATCGTCTAGAGGATATCGAGGCAATTCGATTTGATTGATAACTTGTCTTTTTTCTGAAGTTATTAAATCGTCCAGTGTATAGTTTACGAAACTCATTTTGTTTGAAATAAAAAGTACATTCGATGATACATTTGAATCTAGAGTTTTTGATAGACCTAATCTTTTAGCAAATTCAGCAATTGCTTCAAGACTAAGTACTGTATCTTGTGTAGAATAGAAACCACCATTTGATTTTTGTTGTGAACTAATCCATCGAATAATTGGGAATAGATCACTCACTGATTGATTCATTTGATTTAACATTAAAAATGCATAAGCTGTTGATTCTAAATCACGTGGTTCATTTTTATTTTTCTGAGTTGTCATGTTGTTTTCACAGTAATTACTGGACCAAAATATCTTTGTACCAAACTGATCATTAGTAACTTGTTTTCTATTGATTGTTTCATTTTGAAGTTTTACAGTTAATTCATTATTTGGTTTAATGATCGTATAGGTATAACTTAATTGAACAAGTACTGATGTCGGTATCTCTTTAAAAAAATCAAGACTCACTAATTTAGTGTTTAAACATCTGAATACAGCATCGAATGAATTTTTTATTTCAGTAGTATAGTTTTTGATATGCAAATAATCAACTTTATTCTCATCGTTTTCTTTGTCAAATGTTGACTGTATTTCCAATAATGCTGAACTAACATAACTTGTTAGTAAGATACTTCTCCATTGTGTTTCATCTGTTCCACTGATTCCTTGTAATGGAGAATATAATACTTTACCATATTCTTCAAAACATCCACTTTCATTATTTTGATGCATTATTAAGTAATTTATAGCACCGTTAAATAAATTATTCCAATCAATGCTTAAATTCGGTTGTAGTCTGTAAGCTTTAGCAAATACACGTAGTACAAATGCTGTTAACCATGTACTTCCTTCTTTATCAGATTTACCGAATGCAGAAAATGATCCATCATCTCGACGATATTTCATTTGTTGATAATAACCGGATATAATGTGAGATTTAGCTGATTCTATATATTTCTCTTTATTGTCATTTATTCCAATATTTGGTGTAGATTTTAAATAATCTAATATATAGACATTTGGTGCTACTAATACCATATTTTGTTCACCACAACCAGTTGGTAAACGTATAAGGCTATCTAAATTAACTAATGCTGGTCCTAACACTTCATCACTATATGATATATAACTATGAAATGAATCTTTTATAATATGATCAGGTAAAGTAAATTGAAAATGACGCGTTGATGTAGTTTGTTGTTCATTTAAACAAACAATATCACTAAGAGTTGTTTCTTGTTGAATACCTTCAGGTATTACATTGATTTGACGAATCATTTTATCGGATAATAATTTCGATTGATTAGTTTTCATTTCTGTTTTATTTGATTCAAATGTCAAACTATTACCATTATCATTTGTTTGAATGAGTCCACAAAATTCACTATTTCTAATAGCAAATGCTTCAACAGTAACATTTAATTGACCTAATTGTTGTGGTAATAAACCAACTAGATAAGTGATCTTTTGACCAGAACACAGACAATTAGTAAATTCATTTGATGTAGTTATTAACCATTCACTATTATTTACTTGTATTCTAACAGAAGTTTCATAACATTCTGTTTTATTGAAATTGTCATCGGTGGGATTTAAATATTTTCTATCTAAAACAAATACACTTATGGGGATGTGTAGAATCTCACCACGTTTCATTTCTTTTGGTAAAGTTATCTCTGTATAAAATGGCATAGTCACAGTTAAAATTTGTGGTTCACCAATCCATAGACCATTCTCTTTTGTTGTACAATAAGCTGATGCTCTCCAACTTGTTATAGTGTCTGGTACAGTGAGATTAAGTTCAATATCCTTTAATTTATTGGTTTCATTGAATCCGGTATTTTCAATATCATTTTCATTATAATCATCAGCATCGTTATTCTGTAAATTAGTAATAGGCATAACGTCGAATAACCATACTTCGGGGAAGAAGTCTCTTAATCGTGGTTTAATTGTATCATGTAGACCTTTACGTAATGAGATTGTTTGACGATGTTCTGAATTTGATTTATATTCACCATCACCAACAGCATCATCCATTACAACAGGTAATGCATTTGAATATGCTAAATAAGGACATGGATAGACACGATGAACAAAAGTTGGTTCTGGATAAGTTGAACCAAGTTGAAAACCAGCAGCTAAAAATGCTTCTTGTGTTGAACTAGCAACTAATGGTCGATATCCACTTTCCCCGGTAAATTCAATTAATTTATCAGTAAAATATTTTAAATTCACTAAATTTTTATCACCTTGAAAATTATCTAAAGATATATCAGAGATTCTAACAAAGCATAATTCATTCGATAACTGACCTTTATCATTATTATTATCACCATTGGAGTTTAATGATTTCATGTCATAGCTGGTTGATTTTTCCATCCACTGAGAAACACCTTGTGGAATGATAGTCATTTTAATTTGTTCACCGGGATCTGCTATCTTTTTACTTAATTTCAAATTAGTATGATTTGATTTTGACTCTAATGCAATAGCATTACTTGAACAATTGTCAATTTGTTCTATTGTAATTTGTGTTGAAATAATTTCAGGAATCGTGACATCATGTTGATTGTGAAAATAAAGAACAGCGGTAAATTTCGGTCCCCATGAACCATCAATTTTAAATTGTATATACCGTTGATAAAGTGTACGAATTGGTTTAGTATTTATCTGAGATGGCGAGTTCATTGTGGAATGTTTCTCTGAATCTTCATTATTGATTTCTTCGGTCACACTATCTGTACTATTTGTTTCAGAATCATCTTCAATTTTTTCATAAATCACTTTTTTACTATCACATAAATATCCAGCCCATCCAGGTTCACATATACAATCATTACCAAGTAAACATTTACCATGTAAACAATTTTCACGTTTAACACATTGATCACATGTTATTCCTGTCCAACCTGTTTTACATTGACATTGATTAGGTTTTGAACAAAATCCACCTTTTTTACTACATTCTAAAGAACAAACAGGAATTAAACAATTCTCACCATTCCAACCAGGTAAACATTCAATCTCTGTTGAATTCCAATTTAAACATTTATAATGACCTAATTCATCATCTCGATCAATACAATAGTCATTATCATTGTCTATACTATCCGCTGGTATTACAATTTTCTGATGTTTACCTCTTATTACTGATTCTATAAAAATAGCTTTATCTGATAAACGTGTATTAGATAACAATGTTAACTTGACTAGATTTGGGCATGTTGTAATAACTTTATCATGAGGTGGCCATAATTGTAAATAAATTTGACTTATTGAATCCCATGATCTTAATACTACATTATCAATAATTCTATGATCATTTATCCATGGTCTATGTGGCCAATAATATAGACTGGAAGGTTTTTCATTAGTTAACTTTCTAGGACTATTTTGATTTGTAGTATTTGAAGTGGTTTCATTCGATGATGTTGATGAATTCAATGATGAACGAGTTGAACTAACAGACGACTGCAATAATTCAGCTTCAACAGATATTGAATGTTGTGATGAAATCGGTGGTAAATAAATCAAACCTTCACCATTGGAATTCATTGATATCACATTTAAGTAATGTTGATTATCTGTATTACCATTTTGCCAATAACAACCCCATTTTTGATCGGATACAGAAATTTTCACACTATAATTAGTATTCTTGTCATAGTTGAGTAATTTTACTTTACCAGTAATTGGTAATTTCGATTTATAAACATGTGGTAATTCTATATGTAAACTTAGTTGATTCATTTTAATTGGATCACCTTTAATACAATTAAATAATTTGGAACCAGTATCATCTTCTATTACTTGGGTACATAAAATACTTATTTGATTCCATTTTGAATATTTACTACTGAATAAAGCGAATTCAGTAGTTGATATATTGAAGTTTGTACAACCATTAGGTGCTAATGGTTGATTAATTATAATACATGGTCTAGTTTTTGTTTCATAACCATCAGATGGACATTTAGGATTAGTTAATAATGATTGAACAATTTGTTCATCATCTAATTGATGAAAATGATTATCCCATATATAATCAGTACATGCACATAATATTGATTGTATATGACCTTTTAATGGTGGTCCATTTGTATATTTAGCACAGGCTGAATATTGAACATACTCTGATTCCATATTGAACACCCTAGGTGTTTCTAAGGAAACAGTAAATTTTGGTAATGTATATTGTTTCACTGTAAATTCAATAGTTTCTATATAATGATGTCTAACAGTAGCACGTAATTTCCATTGACCTTCTTTAGCATTATGTAATATAGGATAAGTTAAATTAATTGCTTGATTTGGGGATATATTGAACCATTGTTTAACATGATTATCCATAGGATCTATAATAACAATACTATCATAAATGATATTATTCCATTTCATTAATTCTAGCTTATTCATTTCAATTAATTGACCTTTAGAACCTTTATGAATGATTAGTTTCTTCTTTGGTAATGGGATACTAGTTGATCTTGGTAATAAACTATTTACATTTAAGGTTAAAAAACGAAAACGTACATTTTCACCAGGTCTATAGATTGGTTTATCCGTTTCACCAAGTATTATCATTGGTGGTTGTTTTAATTGAATTGAATGAATAACTTCAGTAGTTTTATAAGTAGTACATTCATTATCAGTAGGGATAACATCGGTCTTATTTAAACAATGAGTGAAATGAAATATTAATTTAACCCACATAGAATCTTCATGTGTAAAAATGAATGGTATTTCATAAGGGATATCTATACCATACCAATATTCTGTTGTATTCAATGGTTCTAAATAATAAATTTGATCTGGATCGTTAATTTCATGAGGTAATTCAGTGACATTCATTGAAATTCGTAATTGTGTTCTTGGTTCACGACTTCTTACGGTGATTAAATTAGTTTGACCTAAGTAAAATCCTGTCGGTAGAATCACATAGGTCACATTAGGATATAATGTAGATGAAATTGTCTCTGTATTATTGGAATCATTTGTTATATTCAATTGTTGTACATCAGTTTTAAATGGATTCTCATTCGAACTAGTTATATGAACATCAGTACTACAATGTACATGTACAAACAATGTAAACCAAATTAATGTTAACATCATATTCATACAAAAGTCATCAGTTGTAACTGTGATGTATTAGAATATGAAACCCTATAATAATCATCCGTTTTATATACTACTTTTCACAATGAACTTTTATGTAGGTTTAAATGTCGCTTTGTATGTACGCGTGTGCATGATCATGTGCATATTACCATATAATAACTTAGAATTTGACATGATTCATAATACATCTTGTCTGTAATACTACTAATGACCTATTTAAATAATATGAAAATAATGCTTATCATTGTTCAGTACATGCGTACTTCCTTATTTGGATAGTGATTATTATTATGACATTGTACATACACACACACATACACACACGAATACATAAACAGAATGTTTGTGTGTTCAATATACAAAAAAATTTAATTTTTATGATTTTTTTTATCCTTAAAAATTACAAATAGACTAGTGAAAATTTGACAATTCGAGATGATCAGAAGGGGTTTTTTGTGGAGATTTCAGTATTTTCATAGTTGAAATCATGAGTCAATTGAAGCTAGACCACCATGGAAAACCTGGAATTCGAGATGATTTATTGTACAAATGCTGAAACTAGAATCTGACGAAATGTCGGCCCCAAGCTATGTAAAGAATTTTACTATTTAAAAGTTTATACTAGCAGTCCTGAAGCGATTATATGTCAATGAAGTGAACCAAAAGATTAGTTAAGAAATTCAGAGGAATAAAGAAATCATCATGGGGATTTGTGGAGATTGTAGGGATCCTAATAGTTGAATTCATGAGTCGATCTAAGCTAGGTCACAATTGAAAATCTGGAAGCAGAGCACAACCGTTTCGTCCTAGTATGAAACTTCTCAGTAGTGGGCATCCACGATGCCGCATCAAAGAGACTCGAACTCAGTATCTCCGGTGTCACGCGAGAATACTTAACCTCCCTTCCAAGGTGTGGGCAGCCAGGAAGTGGTATTAGCCCTCATACCCGTAACGGTGCACGAGACCAAGTTGGCCACATTCAAATCCTTCCTACACCTCCTAATAACTCTCTTATCTCCATGACTAACCCTTCTCACGTCCTTTTATCACCTCACACCGCTAGGGCAAACGATTCGAGTACACGGAACGATATTCCTGGTCTCCTGAAACCACGCTCTAAACTACAGGTAGAAAATTTTAACGTCCGAACATTGTGCCAAATAGGACAACATGCTTCCTTCGATGTGTGCTGAGTCTCCGAAACGCGCATACAAGATCCGAGTAGCGTCATTCATTTGACCTCACTATGTCATAATAAAGAACCAACTCGATTCACGCTTCGTGTATCTGGAAGCCCTGATGCTGCTTTCCGTGGCCTCACTGGAGTAGGTATAACAATGAGTCCTAGGACAAAACTAGCTCTTTTAGACTGGATCCCGGTAGACAGTCGTCGGTGCGCTGTCCGACTAAACGGAACGGTAAGGACTCGGAAAGATAGGGACACTTGTCATTGCCTTTTCGTCGTCTCTATCTACTCTCCCACTGACTGGAGCTCAGATGATGTAAACAATGATTATTACAGAACGCTTTCCGACCTTCTCCAAAATGCTAGGCGCTCTGATGTAGTAATAGTGGCAGGTGACTTTAATACTCAACTAGGTAAACTAAGTGAAAGGGAAAGACACCTGGGTAGAACAGATAATGGAGACCGTCTGTTGCAGCTATGCTCAGATAACCGCCTGTTCCTAGCAAAAACTAACTTTAAGCACAAGGAAAAACATCTTTTGATATGATGACCCCCGAATTCTTCCCAACGTTGGACCCAAATTGATCACATCGCTGTCAGCCACCGATGGAGGGGCTCGATAGAAGACTGTCGCTCATTCTGGAGCGCATGTTTAGATTCAGATCATGCTCTAGTGCGAGCACCTATATGTCTGCGTCTTACTGGACGTAGGAAAGACACTGTAAGGAAACCCAATAGGGTCCTACTTAATGATAGACAAGCTAAGAATATATTTCAGGAACAACTAGAAAAACAGTTAGTCAGCCATGTAAGCTGTGACCACCCCAAGGCAGCATGGAATGACATCCGAAAAGCTGTGGAAACAGCAGTGATATCTGCTACTGCGGTAAACCATAAGGTTAGGGAAGAACACTGAATCTCGGCAGCATCTACCACACTGATAGATGCTCGAAAACCCATCCCACCTGGCTCTGAACATAACAAAGAGCGGAGTCAGCTTAAGCGCAGGCTGATAAGAAGCCTACGAAATGATCGCGAACAGTGGTGGGTAGCGTAAGCAAGAGAGATGGAAAAGGCAGCGGCAACAGGTAACAGCAGACAGCTGTTCAGACTTGTTAAAGAAACCGGCATTAGGAACCCAACTGTTACCGAAACTATCTCAGACAAAGATGGGCATATCATTCATTCTCAATCCAGGAGATTGGATCGATGGGCAGAACACTTTAGGGATCAGTTCAACTGGCCTTCAGCCACACTTCAGTTACCCACGATCTCCGGTCGTCCTGAATGGCAAATTGATGTAAGTCCTACAACCCTCTGCGAGGTTGAAAAAGCTATAGGAAATCTGAAGCGAGGGAGAGCAGCAGGCCCTGACAGGTTTACCCCTGAGATTTTTAAGGATGGTGGTCCAGTACCAGCAGCACGATTGACTGAGGTCTTAAGTAGAGTGTGGGAACCGGACGTAATTCCATCTGACTGGTCCCAATCACTGATTGTGCCAGTCTATAAGAAAGAACAAGAGTTCTCTTGTGACAATCACAGAGGAATCGGTTTGACTAATATAGTGTCTAAAATATTAGCTTCAATAATACTTCGACGCCTAACCAAAGCTCGTGAAGAGCAGACTAGAGAAAGCCAGGCTGGTTTTCGACCTGGACGTGGTTGCATAGACCAGGTATTCACTCTACGTCAGGTCCTAGGATATAGACACACATTCCGACGTCCCACAATAGTGGTATTTCTTGACCTTAAGGCGGCATTCGACTCCGTTGATCGTGAGGTTCTATAGCAGTGTTCGTCAATGAAAGGAGTACTAAAGAAGTACATTAACCTCATAAAGGCTCTCTACTGGAACACAACTGGTCGAGTTAGAGCCTATGGCGAACTGTCATCAGAATTGGTGACCTCAAGTAGGGTACGTCAGGACTGTCCACTCTCGCCCTTCCTGTTTAACTTTGTCGTTGACATGCTTTTATAGATGATACTTTCATCATGCAAATTTAGAGGAGTTGAGCTCTTACCGGGGGATTCATTTGTTGACTTAGAATACGCAGATGACATAGTTCTATTTGGTGAAGGCGCTGACAACATGCTGAGTCTTCTGACCACTATAAGCAACAATGCAGGTATGTTTGGGATGCGATCCTCCCCCTCGAAATGCAAAATGTTACTTCAGGATTGGGTTACATCGGAACCCGAACTAATGATAGGGTGTGAAGTAGTTGAGCGTGTTGACCGCTTCACTGATCTTGGGAGTCTCATCAGTCCTTGTGGTCTAGTGTGTGACGAAATCTCCGTACGGATACAGAAGGCTCGTCTAGCTCTCACTAACTTGCATCATTTGTAGTGTAGGCGAGATATCCGACTAGCAAGCAAAGGACGGGTTTATTGCGCGGCAGTTCACTCCGTCCTACTTCATGGCAGTGAAACATGGCCAATAAGAGTAGAGGACATTCGTAGGTTACTAGTATTCGATCATAGGTGTCTTCGAAGCATTGCTGGTATATCCTGGGACCACCGAGTAAGTAATGCGGTTGTTAGGAGACGTGTGCTAGGTAAGGATAGCAAATCGATTGATAAGGTAGTGAAACTTCATCAGTTGAGATGGCTGGGACACGTGTTACGTATGCCCAACCACCGACTGCCCTGACGTGCAATGTTTAATGGTGTAGGAGTAGGTTGGAAGGTAGCAGGGGGCGGCCAGACCAAAACGTGGCACAAATCCTTGAAGTCACTGACAAGTGGACTGAGCCATGTTGGTAGGTGTAGACTACCTGGTTGGGATCGGCGAGATGATAGCAATCGATGGTTAGAGACCTTGGATGAAATGGCTCAAAATCGTTTGCAATGGCGAAGGTGCATCCACTCTTTGTGTTCTCCCAAATTCTAATCTTCTGAATTCTTCTTGTCTCTATCTTTCACATTAAGGCTTATACTCTTACTACTTCTACCACTATGAGATTTGAATCGACGACTGCATCTCTGTGTTAATGTGTTATGGCAACTCGAACTGATGTACGTACGTACGAAGTTCTACGTTGTGACTGACTGACTAACTTTTAAAGTTACCGATGTCTAAATAAGGATACTGAAACCACATTATACCATAACATTGTAAGTGCGTGTGATTAATTGAGGTCAAACACATGTGTATTTGTGTGAATATTATCAGTGAGGAAATGAACTGATCAAATCATTCATTCATTCATTCACTTATTCATTCATTCATTCGTTGGTTTACTCGATCACTGGAAGTCACATTTCATTGTTTTGTCAACAATTCACTTCCACATGAAAAACAACTAGAATAAATCTGATCGTATGACGTAAGGAGTTAGAGAGAGTGTGTGGGTGTGTAGGACTATATGACTGTGTTAGACGAATGTGTTTTATTCGTGTGGGCGTGTTGATTGATGGCAACCCAATGACAGCTACATATTATTAATGAGGAACTCATCTAAATTATAAATAGTAGTGTTAATTTCAACATTCCCTCAAATTATAAATCTGTGGTGATGGTATGAATTGTTTTTTTTATGTTCGGGTCAATCACCACATAAAATTCATTATTGAAAATTTTATTTAAACATCATACAGTTGGAAATCAAATAAGCCAAAAAATGCAACATGGAAGATGAACAAAGTACAGTAAACTGATGATACACATTCATACCATCATTAAATTCATTTACTAGTACCGAACAAGAACGATGAAGCTCACTAGTCATTTAGTGTGGAGCTGTTTGAAGTACCAATCAAACAAGTTGTAGTTCAAAGTGCAGTTCTTCTGTTGATATTTATCAACAAGTAAGCACTATCATTGTATGTATACGATTGCAACACAGGATCGTCCATTCATAAAATAAAATATGATGATATGTTCATGGTCACAATTGGAAGCATGTGAAGCATATTGTCTAAAATCCTGAGATTTAGTCATTCCTACATACAAACCCAACCAAATCAGAACGTATGTCTCTGATTGAAGTACTGGACAATGATCGGTGAGTCGTATGTAGTGAAATCTATTTGATTCCATCTCCACATGACTACTCACAACTACGTCAACACTTCCATATCACCCCTTTACAGACATACAAGAGCAATACTCAACATCATACTGTCGAATTATTCGACTGACTGGTAATAGTAACAAGGTATTTGACAATCCACATCTATGAATAGAACAAAACCCCAAATCGACAACTGTCATCAATCGATCAAAAACAGTTCGATACTATTTCAAACATCCATTCTCCCACCTATCGTACATACACACCAAATAAACAATCTCATTCATTATGCGTACGAATAAATCACTACCAAGTAGATCCAAATATAATACTGTCACATGATGGAAATATTACTTCCGAAAAGATTAATACCGTCACGTCGAATGTGATAGTCTACATCAATTGGACAAAGGAGAGTGTGCATGTGTTTGAATGAGAGTGACAGAGAGAGAGAGAGAGTGAGTGAGACAGAAAAACAATTAATTAATGTTTATTATCAGAAGGGGTTTTGTGCAGATTTAGTGTTTTCATAGTTGAAAGCGTGAGTCAATTGAATTAAATATAATCATATGCTTACTAGTGACTGACTTCGAGGAGTACATCCAGGAGTTCTAGTGAGAAGCAGTGACCAGTGGAGTTCAAACCACGCCTGTCGTGAGATAGGAACTCACTGAAGAAAATTGGTGATCGGTTGCTCAACTTCGTGGATCAGTTGAAGTTAGACATTAACACCATCGGATGCCAGTTCAGCGGTCTATCGGTTGAGGGCGCTGGCTCGAGACTGGTAGGTCCTGGGTTCGAATCTCGCGAGTGCGGGATCGTGGATGCGCACTGCTGAAGAGTCCCATAGTAGGACGAAACGGCCGTCCAGTGCTTCCAGGTTTCCGATGGTGGTCTGGCTTCAATTGACTCAAGCTTTCAACTATGAAAATAATTAATTAATGACTATACTAAATTCAATGTAGATAGCCTAAAGCATGACAGAATGAGATCGATTGATCAATTCTGAATTGTGCGGGTTCTCACTTCTCATACAATTAACTGATTAACTCATTCACAAATTGTTTTAATTAACGATAGTTATCGTTTGTATTCGCTTTCATTTCACACTTGATTATGCTGTCTACTTTGATGTTACTACGGTGTTTGAAAGTATCAAATGTTGACAGTTGTAACATATACACTTGTTCAACTGTAGGATAATCAGAATAAGAACACATTGACATAATCTTCATTTCCATTTCCATTTAATCAACCAATTAGTTGTTTAATTGTTTCTTTTGTTTCTCTATTTGTCTGAGTGTTTGTTTGTTCATTTGTTTCCACTTATTCCTTTGTGTTCTTATTTAAACAGGTTGAAGATAACATGATATTGTTGATTTTCTTCTAGTTGACTCAATGTGTCGATGTGTTGCATTTGACACGTGTGAACTGTCCACATTTCTCACGCCATTTTCACACTTATCTCTCCTCTCTAACTAACTAACACATACATCAATGCTGATCAGACTGTTTACTTACCTCGCTCCCTCTCTCCCGTTCTCTCTCTCTCTGATTGTGTGTGTGTACACGTTGATGTTAATGATAATGACGATGATGATCGGATCAACTCAATTGTTCTGTTGTCAATGTTCATTCAACTCTATTCTCCAGAAATGATATTCAGAGAATTATAATTGTAAATTAAATGAATACCAGTTCACTTATCCAATCAACTATCAATGGATTTCCATTGTCTTCCGGATTGTGTTTTGTTTCTGTTTCTCACTTCGCAATGAAAAGTGGCAACAATTACTCTGTCGTTGAATCAATACATTGTCAAGTTAATTGTGATTAGTTAACAGAAATGATGAAAAACAATAAATATAATGTGGAAACTTTCTCATCTGTTCATAACATTGTTGTAGTTGTTGGCGGTGGTGATAGTGATAGTAGTGGTGTTATATCGATAAGAGTTTGTTGTTGAAATGTGATTGTGTTCAAGAGTGAATATTAGGTATTGCATATGAACTTTACTTTACGATGTGTTAAAATGATGTAACACTGTATGTGATTTTAATGAAAACTATAATGTGGAGTAATGCCCCACTTATTCATTAGATGCTGTCATGGGTTATGCATTCCTTGAATCAAGTGTACAGAAGATCTTGATTGGTAGATATCAATTCATAAAATTCATAGTGAATGTTCTATCCAAATATAAGAGGAAGGAATACTTGGATTATTCTGAAGTCGAATTCGGTCACTATTACGTTCGTGAAGTTTGAATGGTCAGTTGTAATTCGGAGGAAGGACACATCTCTGTGTGTGAAACATTCTGCTTAATGCAGATTACTCATATTTATTGCATATCGACATAATATGCATGTTTTTACATTGATAAGAACACATAGATGGTGATGTTGGATATGTGAATAATCAATTATTTACAATAGTTCGTCTACAGTGGTATCTCACTCACCATATGAACTTAATAAACTATGTTAATCACGGATTCAGCTTATCAGTTTATCCTCGTTTTCTGAACTTATTCATAAGTGATAAGTAACGTCAGCTTAAAAGAGGAATATTGGATGAAATATATGTCCTACTGTATTTTACCGGACTAACACAGTGTACGACCAGTGATGTGTCACTGAGCACTGGTCAAATCTTTCATCAAAGCTCAGCCATTTCAACATTCGATGACTAATCAGTAGTTTTTGAACTGTTGAATGAATATTTTGATTGGGATCATGAATCGATGAATGCCGGACCACCATTGAAAACATGGAATCAGTGGATGACAGTTTCATCCCAGTCTGGAACTCCTCAGCAGCGCACATCCACGATCCTGCAACAAAGTGTGATCGTCCTCCACTGTCTTCAATGAGTAACTGCATCACATCAGACACGCTTATACTCCACTGGTCACCGTTTCATGATCTCAACCAAACACAACAATCTCCACAACCCTATACTGACATTTAATAAATGTTGTCAAAGTCAAAAATAATCGATGTAGATCAATGGATTACACATCATGCATTAGCATATTCTGCAGTATGCACATACTCCGTACTGCGAATATTCGTTTAGCTAATAAACTAGACAACATTGATAAGATCCTAATTGCTCCGTACTGTTATCCAAGGAGCCGCATTACCTAGATACCAAGAAGAGCATTACATGTGAGTTATGACTTCAAAGAATTATAGGAAAAAATATTCCCGTCCAACTCGAGTGGATCCATCAACATCTCCGATACATCACCCATTTATCAATAATGTACTTATCAAACAGTGCAGTGTTTAAATAAAATTTTCAATAATGAACATAAAAAACAATTCATACCATCTTCATTGATTTAGAATTTGAGGGAAAGTCAAAATCGACACTACCAACCACAATTTAGATGAATTCCTCATTATTAATATGAAGCCGTCATTGGGTAATCCTCGGTCTACTCTATTTGCCATCAATCAACACGCCCACACGAATAAAACACATTCGTCTAACACAGTCACACAGTCACATAGTCCTACACACCCACACACTCTCTCTAACTCCTTACGTCATACGATCAGATTTATTCTAGTTGTTTTTCATGTGGAAGTGAATTGTTGACAAAACAATGAAATGTGACTTCCAGTGATCGAGTAAACCAACGAATGAATGAATGAATAAGTGAATGAATGAATGAATGATTTGATCAGTTCATTTCCTCACTGATAATATTCACACAAATACACATGTGTTTGACCTCAATTAATCACACGCACTTACAATGTTATGGTATAATGTGGTTTCAGTATCCTTATTTAGACATTGTTAATGTGATGACAATTGCTATTGATACGACCAAGTAGTGGATGAACAAAATTCCAACCAATCACAATGTTCACTCATGTTTGTTTGACAAATACAATATACTGAGTAGTCCCACAATTGGACGAAAGGGCCGTCCAGTGCTTCCAGGTTTACCATGTTGGTCTAGCTTCAATTGACTCATGATCTCAACTATTAGAATACAATATGATTAGCACTGTGGTTTATTACAATTCTTGTAATTAGTGATCATTAATTATGGAGACAGTGAAATGGGATCAGTCATTGTACTGACTATTATTGCTATTATTTTTACCATTGTCGGGACGATGTGAATAATATCGGTGTAGGGTGTTGTGTGGATTGTAAAATGTTCACAGTTTAAAACAATCTGATCGTAGCTAGTCGACCACTGAAAACGAGAAAACACTGGACAATTAATTTGTCCTAGTATGGAGCTCCCCATCGATGTGCGTAGGTGACCGTACTACGAGGAGTCGTAACCACATTCTTCGGTTTTTTGTGAAAACACTTAACCTCTAGACCACTGAGCCAACGTCCAATGGCGTACACGTTCAACTTCAATCAACGGAGAATATTTAGTAACCATCTTCGATTAACAATGGTGTATAGCTGTTTCATACATTACACCACTGAATCCCTTCGTTCACGCCTTCAAACCAGGACTCCAGTCATTGCTTCATTTGACTAGTTACTGATGACCACATACTTCACAGCGTATTGGGCTTTGTGGATAATATAGTACGGAAATTCGTTTTTGTCATTATTTCATAACGGAATTATATGAAGAAAATCGAAGTGACTTTTCTGCCGATATTCTGTCCACGAGTTCGTTCAACCTATGAACACTAACTGTAAAATGAATATATTTATCAACCGAAGCATTCAAACTTTCCATTGTTTTTCGTCGTAGGTTGTTATCTTCATGATTTTTTTACAGAGGTCAAAATGTTAAAAATAAGGTGAACGTTTACATCTACGACGACATTTGTACTTCAGAATCGTGTTATTTGTATGTTAGAAAGGTCATTTAATAAAGATCACAATGATTTGGAGTAAAGTGTCACATGACAATCAGTATAATAGTAATATAACAAAATGAAAAGTGAAGAAAAGATCATATGAATAAAGTACATAATAGCAGAATTTCATCTTGTCAATTGAGATAATAATGATAAGTAGTAATAGTAATAATAATAATAATATTGTTGTGTGAATATAATATGGAATAAGAGGGGTGTTATCAAGGTATATATAAGTTTCTCAACTAAACTAGTACTTACACAATAAATCAACGACAGGCTACCGATGATGGGCTCCTCCATATTTGTATATCAATTCAACTGCTCCTGTGGTGCTAGTTACATAGGTCGTATTCAAAGGGCTTTATCCTTGCGTATTCGTGAACATGTACCACATGGTTGGGAAAAGGAGTAACCAAATCCCTTAACAGCACCATCCTTTCTCACTTGATAGATAGTGAACATCATATCAAAATAGTGGAAGCTTTCTCTGTTTTATATCAGGTTCCGAAAACTCTACCTTAAAGAGCTAGATTACGATTACGTTACATAGTCGAAGCCATCTGAATCAACTCCAGAAAACCAAACTTATGCATCCAGAAAAGGTATATCCAGCCTCTAAGTTTACCTTGGCCTACGACTGGATCACCGGATACCTAAACTAAATATTATAAACCTCCCCCCTTCTTTAGTTGTTGATCACCTCTATCTTAATCTTCACATCCATCATTCCCAATTTATTTATCGTAATTACCTTAATAACACCTCTCTTATTCCATATTATATTCACACAACAATATTATTATTATTATTACTATTACTACTTATCATTATTATCTCAATTGACAAGATGAAATTCTGCTATTATGTACTTTATTCATATGATCTTTTCTTCACTTTTCATTTTGTTATATTACTATTATACTGATTGTCATGTGACACTTTACTCCAAATCATTGTGATCTTTATTAAATGACCTTTCTAACATACAAATAACACGATTCTGAAGTACAAATGTCGTCGCAGATGTAAACGTTCACCTTATTTTTAACATTTTGACCTCTGTAAAATATCCAAATAATTATGGTCTTGAAACTGTAGAACCTGATGATGAAGTTATTGAAAGCAACTGTTTGCTTAAATATCCTTCAATTTTGAATATTTTATGGGGGTTTTTAAACTGTTTTCTTTATGAAATTCACTTAGTTTTGTTTGTTTGAATCTTCCCATTGATTTTTAGGACTGCAACTGGTCAGTCTCTAATTGGCATATGTGCATACTGTGCGTATTGCCTCGATATTGCCTTAATTCACAAACGTGGTAAGCAAAGATGGATAGTGGCTAGCAGTGGAATCCAGATTGACGCGTGTTTCGTCCTATTTGGGACTCGTCAGCCAGATGTACCTGCATCTCGGAGTTGATGTTCACTCTCGCTTCAAACGCCATCGCGTTATCCACTCGGCCACTGAGTCCTGATAGCCACTTGGTTGTGCAATGGGGTGAAGTTGAAATTCACTTAGTATTGTTTGTTTGAATCTTCCCACGTATTCAAAACTATAAGTAAAGAATAGTTCAAAAGCATATGAGCATTTTGTTGTTAGATTGAAGTCAAAGCGATTAAGTTACCTGATATGATGTGTAATGATTGAATAGAGACACAATACTTCAAATGTTTTATTTGATCAATATAAGCGAATAATACTGTTTTCAATTAGATCTTCATCAGGTGGTACTCTTATGTGAAGTGTACAAATAATATTTATTATGCATTTATGTGAAATATTCAGCCAATCGATGAGATATGTGGGGCAGTAATGGTACTAGGTATAAATTACAAATCAGTGTAAGGCGACTGGTAGAGTGATAGATATAAGGAAACTAATGAAGGGCAGGAAGATTCAGTAATACCATCCGTTAGGCCTCCTCTGCTCAGTGATAAGGCAGATATATCGTAAACCTTTTCTCAACACAATAATGAAGACCGTTTAGCTCAAATCCTTATGCCTCTCTTCATATTTTAAAAACCTGAACGAATAGCATTGGGAAATCCGAAGTTATTTAACAAATCAACTTAAGTGATTCAGTTCAATCTACTAAATGACCACTTCTGACAAGTCGTGACAGAACGAAACATCGTATTGAATTTATCTGACCGTTGCCAAATAACGAAATGTGTCAACTAAATCATTGGAATGTGATTAATCTCGTCTGTATACTCCATACATTTCTCATCACGTAATCTTTAATGTTTATTATTTCAATAAGCTTATTTTTTTAAGGATTGACCTACTTCCTGTGTTAATATGTTCATTCATTTCATCATACCACACTATTAATTTGTGCTGTTTACTTATCATGGTTGGTTGTTTAATCCTCTCTTCACTGTTATTATTAACCCACATAACTATTCATATTCCACCTATAATAGTGTAAATATTATTGTATCTTAAAACAGAAGGTGATAGAGATATAATTGAAAGTGTTATTTTTCTCCTATATATCCTATTCGAATTAATACAATGGATGCCATTAATATTGTATAATCGACTAAGTTGTCTTATGGAAAGATACTTTTCGTTTGAAGTTAATTTTCTTTGGCTGTTATCAGTCGGAGAGTCCGGAGTGGAATGAAACAGTCATCTAGTGCCTTTCGTTCTCAAACTAGTGTCATTTGTTAGCAGTGATAATCTTTGAATCATCTAAATTATTCTGAAATCTAACTACTATGCTTTCCATATTTATACAGCATTGAGGTTACATTTGAAGTAGTCGTGGGAAGTTTGTTTTAGAATGAGCATCTCCATACATCAATATGCCATTCTTCATCAATTAAAAGTTCATATACAGAGCACAATGAGAGTCCTTTGGATTCAATTAAGTGATACGAATAGTTGTTTTACACTGAAACGTATTTCAATCAGTACATCTTCACCTACTTATAAGTAGTATAGAAGTTATATAAAAATATCGCCGTGTAAGCCGAATATTGGGAATTATGAAAATCATTTTGTGAGTTCATACTTTAGGATTTCTCAGTGCTGACTAATAAATCAAAATAAGTTCTACCCTTCGATGTATGATATCACTGAAACTTTCTACTTCTAATCATTGAAAATTAAGGTGATAGAATGTAAGGAATCAATAAATTAGTATATCCACTCTTCATTCTCCTTCTTAATCAAACATAAATCAAATGGATCATCAAGAGATTTCTTTTAACTTAAAGACATATGAAGCAAGTGACATTGAACTAAAGTTTGGCCACTAAATGATAGTGGTGTATATACAGAGATGATAAATTAATTTTAAATGAAGGCTTTATAAAATAACTTATTTCTTGATTAGTGATTTTACACTACACGTGCTAAGTTACAGGGTTCAAGTGATAACAGAATCAAGTGTTCATTTTGACTGAATCAAACTGTTTTAACTGTGTTGATGATTTCTTCTCTAGTGGGAAATGACCTAATGCAAGGAAACAGATCAAGACAAACTATTTGACCCCGAAAATTGATATAGACTATTTTTAACCAGAGATGGATAGTGGCTGGTAATGGAATTCAAGACACCCGTTTCGTCCTGTTGTAAACTCTTCATTCCAAGATTGCCTGCAAATCATGAAAAAACCGAGTCAATCTCCTCAGCATGCACACATCTTAAAGACGACTAGAAAATAGCAGACATTGACACCAACGATGGAAAGAATCTAACCATTACAACTAAGTTATGGATCCATATAATGTTTGAATACGATAGTCTTTTACATATTTTGTTTACATCGTTCAATAATCAGGCGCGAATTAAATTCCACCGAATGGTATTTGACATTGAGTAATTAATAACTGATTGTATGAACACCATTCATGAATATGACAGGCTTAATCTGCTATATCCAACAAATATTACTAAGATATATGCATGCTTCATCTGAACAGCGCTATGAAGACTTCAGGTGGTTTATTTTTTGTTAATAACTGTTGATTTTTTGTATATGCGTAACCGCGACAGTGCGATATTCATACTTCCACGCTGATACATGCTGTTATTTGACTGGTTCCTATCACTTGATTTCGTAACTATGCTGTCTCAGGATCAGAATTGTTGGTGTACAGACGCGATGTTCTTCTAATTCGAATTCGTCGTCTTAATAATCAAGCTTTTACGATCCATTGACTTCTCCTTGTCTTTCATTGAGTTAGGGATCATTGCTGAAACATTGTATGTCAGTTATCCTGTCTATCTAGTTTAAGTATATCCATTTTTATATTAGAAGAATATTTCAATCGTTTGTAATTTGAAATTACCGTTAGTAATTGTAAAGCTTAACAGGTATACATGTAGATTTACTGAGAGTTGGTGACATGTAGCTGTATTAATGTTACAACTCAAGTTGCTCATGTTTTACTACAGATAGAAAAAATGAAGTTTATTATTAAGAAAATAGTAAGTACTACTCATAGGTATATAAGTAGCATCGAATTAATGAAATGAAGTTGTAGTACTATTTTTTAGTGGAGATTAAATTTATGCGAACATATGTCAGATAACCCTTAATCTTAATGATTCGAGTAAATTTTCCCCGAACAAATTAGATAGCTACCCAACAGTGTTATTTGAAGATAGTCATACAATATCACGAATTGATTAGGGTTAGGGACATAAACCATTGGATTTTGGTCTAAATTTTAAGCTTGTAGTATGAAGGTCCTGGTTCGATTCCATGTAGGAGATTGGATGTGTTTTAGGAAAGAGTTCTATATTAGGATTAAAGGGCCGCTCAGTAATTCCTATTTTTCAGTGATTTTTTGATTAAGTTCATGATACAAACTATGAAACTCAACAATTTACAGAAACCCTTTACATTAATAATGCCAATATCATCTGAGTTTCTTTCTAGTTCCTAGTGATTTTCTAGGTGAGACTATAATTTATGGATGATCTTGGAATGTCCACCTACTTACTAGGCCTAAACGAGAGTTATAAATTATTTTATTTATTTGAACACATAAATATTGGTGCAAAGGGGCACCAGATATATATGCGCCGCACAAATTTCATTTGATTTGTGTTAGGCCTATGATACTGCCCAGGTGCCCAAACCGAAGCAGGTGGTTTTATTAGAGGGCCATACCCGGGGCCTTTGACATAAAGGTCTGATCCACAAGGCAGTGGAGCGTCGTAAGGAGATGCAGTTCCATGGTAGCCGGTGACCAACGATTCATTCATACGCCATTTATTCCCCCAGGATACTGGAGCCCATGTGTACCATTGGTTTGGAATCAGGGTTTTCCAACTCCTCTATGTGGACCTGTAATCTTGAGGGAACTGGCTCTCCCTGACGAATTCTATCCCGTGTCACTCAGCTTCACAGTCAGAGACGTTACGACTGAGCTACTCGGGTCACAACCGACCTCCTGTAGGACCTCCTGTAGGATCGAATCCGTCAGGGAGCACCAGTTCCCTCAAGAATACAGGTACACCTTGCTGACGAGTGCCAAGTGGCACGAAACCCGGGTCCAGGGTTTCCTGTTGACCACCTCCAACCACCATCTTATCTCAACATAGTGCACGCAGTGTCGAGCCACCTAGATTAGTGGCCACATTGCAACTTGATCGATAGCATTCGATCAACACTAAGAAGGACTTGACACGTATGGCATTGATCACCACCCAGTGATCAATCAATTGTGAAAACTATGAATTCTTTCTCACTCAATAAGTTAATCACAGTCTGATTTAAAATCCTCATGAAATCCCATTCATTCACCATTATCAAAGAAATAATGATCAGATCATTCTGAAGTGGATACTGTTCACAGACATTTAAAAAAAATGATCATACGTTGACGACAGATGAATATTTTTTGAGAATAGCTATAAATCTTAAATTAATCATCTTAACATTGATTTTTCGTAGAAAGATAAATTATTCCTCTTTTTTGGAGGGGGGGTGAGGTCTTGCAGTTAATCTGTGTCGTAGCTAAGACAACAACAACAAGAGCTGTATATGAGTTTGTTTTTCAACCTCGAATTATCATGAAATTTAAGAAATTAAGTAAATATTTATTGACTTGATTATAGAATATTTAGTTGTTTGGATGTAATTTTAACAACCATTTGAGTGTATTAATAATAACAGGTCAAGTCTAATTGACCAATCAGAATGCAAATGTAAATATGTATAACTCAAACGTCGTGTTTCCTTACCAACTTTTTGTTTGCTCACTTGTTAATTCGATTGATCACGTGATAAGTGAGTAGAATCCAATAGATATATATATGAAATGAAAATGTATATGTGTTCGAAAGAAGGAGTGAAGTAAGAGAATGGGGATAGTAGAAGATTAAACAGTTTGTGAAGATTTAAATAGGACCAATATGCTATAAAGTTGTAATTTGAGACAGAAAACTTTTTACACTGAGAATTAGAATAATTTTTAGTGCTCTTTTTAAAAAAAACCTTAGTTACTAGGGGGGTGTTGGATTTATTCTCAACGTTGTTAAGTGAATAGAAATTGGAAAACTTAATGTATATGTAATCAGTCTAAGAAAAAATTAAAGATTGACTTAATATTTTTATTTTCATAGTTGAAATCATGAGTCAATTGAAGTTAGACCACCATGGAAAGCCTGGAAGCATTGGATGGCCGTTTCTTCATATTATGGGACTCCTCAGTGGCAGTGTGCACCCACGATCCCGCCTCGCGAGATTCGAACCTAGGACCTACCAGTCTCGCTCCGGAGCACTTAACCAATGAGATATTGGAGGATTCAAATAAAAGAATTTGATTCATTCAATATTTTTTAATCACTTCCCAGATGATCGTAGAGAAAATTGAGATAGGAATTAGCTTGAGTTAATCAATAGAGTAATGAGAACTAGAAAAAGCTTCCTTAAACTAAGATCGTAACTTGTGTATGGAAAATTAGTTCACTAACAAGTCAATTTGTCATTAACAATATATCTTAATGCAGAGCATTATATCGAACTAAGTTGTCCACATGTCACATCAAGACACTTAAGTATGAAATTAAGACTAATTGAAAAGGACACATAAAATCAATCCACAATATTGCGCGACCATTTTAGACATTAACACCGTTGAATGTCGGCTCAGTGGTTTTGACGTTAAGCGTTCACTCACGAAACCACAAATCCTGGGTTTGATCCCCGAGTGCGAGATTGTGGATGTCCCCCACTGAGGAGTCACATGCTAAGACAAAACAGCCGTCTAGTGCTTTCAGGTTTTTAGTGATAGTCTAACATTTATCGGGTCATAATCTCAATAAAAGTTGAATAACGTAAGAATTACTTATTTAATTTAATGAATTGCAAAAGCTTTCGAATGAACCAAATGTCCAAAGAGGATATAATAGTCCATCGAAATTCTTTTTTTCTCTATTCTAAAAGACTAAAAATGACTGAGCTCATGAAGTATCACTTCTGAAACATTCTAAAGTCAGAATGAAGTAGTTATTTAATGTTTTCTAGTTTTTAATTGCTTTTCAACTGATGAGAGCCATCTTCACTATGAACCGATCTTAACTAAGTCACTCAACTAGACAATTTAAATAAATCACCGACGGTAGAAAACTATTAAACAGTCATTTAGTCAAACTCCATTGTTTTATATCTTTGTTAGCCTAACTTAAACTGATAAACTGTAGTAGTTTGGGATGTGGTTATCTACGACATTCACTAATTCTGCCATTCATAGAACTTTCAATAATGTTTCTGTTTATTTGGCGGATGAATAAGGTTTACCTAAGTGTGATTTTCATCAAAAGTTTCATTTCAAGCCATCAATTTTACTACAGTTGTTTTTTCCATCTGATGTATCAGGGTATATTATACTGAACATTGTCCATAGAGAGCAGTTTCGGGTAATTCTAGCTTCCAAAACCTATAAAACATTCAGTAGATAAGTTGTAGCACAAAAGGAGTACTTTGGGAGGTGCTGTTTTCTGTAAGGCGTATGATTTGATTGCAAAACTTTCATTATCCTTCTAAACAAAGGCACCAACAAGAAGAAGATCAAAGATTAGATTATGGAGAGAGGTAATCATAATGATTTTGTAGATAGAGATGAAACGAGTAAAGGCACCAACGTATAATGTCCCACGCTGACAAGAATGTTGTTAATCATCTGTTATTATAAGTTAGTAATTTTGCCTACGGAAATAGTGAATGCTTCATTATCGAAAATATTCATCTTATAAAATAGAACGCCTTTAAAAACTGTGTATAATTTGCCAGACAAAGCAATAAACTATGGCTATTCTCCACAGTGGAGTGAAATTTGGTATTAGATGGTTGGTGGCAGTTTGTAGAAAGCCTTATTCAACCCAGATTTTACGATAGTTGACGCTTATCACAAAAGAACATATACAATCATGCGAGAGATGAACTTCCTAATGAAATTTGAACACACATCACTCAATTTAACAATCTAAAACACAACCACAGGACTTCCAACCATCTAACATTAAGATAGATAACATATGATTTTAGACCACCTAGAGTAGTACTAATGTTGTGATAAGTTCGTTAGAATTTGATCAAATAAGACAGGAATAAAACTAGTCACTACTTGGTGATGAATCATTGTGAAATAAATTTCCCCTATGAATATTCTTGACCGAATTCATTGTCCAAAATACATTGTGAACAGAGCTTAGTTAACCAACCATTGTAAAATGTCGATGATTAGACAGCTTTTTTTGTTCCAACGTGAGATTCCTCACTAATGTTGATTCATGACCGTACGGAAGATTGAACTCAGAATCTTTAGGTCATGTGGTGAATATGTTACCTTTAGACCATAGAGTTTGTATTCAGTGGTTTCCATGTTCAACTTTAGTCGATTCTCAATATCATCCAACTATCTTTCAATCCTTTATAGTTTTCAATGGTTATCAAAGATTAGTCCATGAACTGAACTATCAAACTCAACAATCTTCACAAAACTTCTATAATAAATAAGGATTACTTATTCATCCTCAAGTTTTTTCAAACAATAAATCTTCGTTTCTTTTAAAAATCAATCAATAATTCCCAGCAGGAATAGGGAATATTATTTGCCTAAAGGAACAAAACATTAATTTACAATATCATATATATGATGGTTTAAAATGAGGTCACTCAATGATATATATCAAATATCTTTTGACAATCATGGTTAACATTGTGTTTTGTCATAACTTGAACTTGTCAGTCGGAGGTAACTCCAATCATATTTTCATCCTATTCAGATTTAGAAATACAGTACTCATTGGTATGATGTTTGATCATGTAAAGAGAAAGACTCATACTTTATTTCTGCTGATATTCAGTACGGAATCAAGATGATGGGTGATTGGATATATTAAACAGGAAACCCTACATAACCTAGGTTTCGTGTTACTTGACACATGTCAGCAAAGTGTACTTATAATTTTAAGGGGACTGATATTCACTGGGGGGGATTAAAACTGGTGTCATACAGTTTGACAGTGAGTTACATGGTTTAAGATCGACCTTCTGAGCATTACTAAGTAGTAACATATCAAAATGAAACAACTGTCCAGGGCTTCTCAGTCTTCAATGATTGTCTAAGGTTAGTGTTTATGATGTTATATATGAAACTCAACAATCACCACAATCCCCTTAGACTAACCATCCATCGTTTGTTTTAATCTGTAATCGAAACAAAAGAAATAAATAAATAGACCGAAAGAAACTAAATTCATTTCAAATGAAATCTGGATAATCTTCTGTTCATTTTTTTATTTTTTATTTTTCCATTTAAAATTCAGAAGTAGAATAATAAAAAAATTGAATGGGTAGCGGTTACCATGGTAACATGTATATATTATCACTTCAGTTTAATTTAAAATAATAAATTGAAAAGTGAATATACATATATATATGAGAGGTTGAATATGGAATAAATTATTTCCTTTCCTATTGAATATAGATAATTACAATTAAGAATAAGAGAATATATATAACATGTGAATAGATGGGGAATGAACCGATTTATTTGTATGGATCTCTGTATATTGAATATTGTACACGTTCTATTGTCTTTTTTTAATAATCAAACTTAAATAAAAGGAAATTAATAATTACCATAGATCCATTATATAAATACAGGCACGCATATATACGGTGAAAGGATTATGTAAGTAAGTATATGGTATAGGGGGTGACGAAAGATAGAATTACAAAAGCAAAAGGGTAGGGAGGGGGGAATCCATAATAAAATGACTGGTTTTCGTCACGAACTAGAAGAAAAATCACTTATCAATAACAAATTACTAAGTAACTATTTTATTTTATGTAAAGGAAAATGTAGAGATCCATTTTAATTTTGAGGATAAATATCAGTTAAAAATTAATCTAAAATTATAGAGTATGATAGGATTGATTATCAGTGCATATCCACGAAAATTCATCAGAGATGAAACCCAGGATAAATGATCCTCAAAGTGAGTGGCGCAGCTTTGATCAACTGAGTTGACAGATTCAATGGTTCATATTTACAATTTCATGAAGCTTTGACTGGAGTTCTAGTGTGAAGGCGTGAACGGAGGAATTCAGTGATGTAATGTGTGAAACACTTATACACCACAGTTAATAGATGGTTGCTCAATAATCTCATTAGATTGAAGTTGAGCGCTCACACCATTGGATATTGGATCAGTGGTCTAGAGATTAAGTGTTTGAACGAAAACCGGAGGTTGTGGTTATGACTCCTCACAGTACGGTCATCCACACGCATCAATGAGGAGTTCCATCTGGGACAAAATAACTGTCCAGTGCTTTCTCCTTTTCAATGGTCGTCTAGCTACAATCAGACTATATTGTAAACTGTGAAAATTTTACAATCCACACAACACCCTACAACAATATTATTCAAATAGTCCCGACAATAGTAATACTAATAGCAATAATAGTCAGTACGATGACTGATCCCATCTCACTGTCTCCATGATTAATGATGACTAATTACAAGAATTGTAACAAACCATAGTTCTAATCATATTGCATTTTAAAACGTGAGATCATGACTCAATTGAAGCTAGACCACCGTGGAAACCTGGAAGCACTGGACGGCCGTTTCATCCTATTGTGGGACTACTCAGTATATTGTATTTGTCAAACAAACATGAGTGAACATTGTGATTGGTTCGAAGCTTGTTCATTCACTACTTGGTTGTATCGATAGCAATTGTCATCACATTAACAATGTCTAAATAAGGATACTGAAACCACATTATACCATAACATTGTAAGTGCGTGTGATTAATTGAGGTCAAACACATGTGTATTTGTGTGAATATTATCAGTGAGGAAATGAACTGATCAAATCATTCATTCATTCACTTATTCATTCATTCATTCGTTGGTTTACTCGATCACTGGAAGTCACATTTCATTGTTTTGTCAACAATTCACTTCCACATGAAAAACAACTAGAATAAATCTGATCGTATGACGTAAAGATTTAGAGAGAGTGTGTGGGTGTGTAGGACTATGTGACTGTGTGACTGTGTTAGACGAATGTGTTTTATTCGTGTGGGCGTGTTGATTGATGGCAAATAGAGTTGAACGAGGATTACCCAATGACGGCTTCATATTAATAATGAGGAACTCATCTAAATTGTGGTTAGTAGTGTCAATTTCACCCTTCCCTCAAATTCTAAATCAATGAAGATGGTATGAATTGTTTTTTATGTTCATTATTGAAAATTGTATTTAAACACTGCACTGTTTGATAAGTACATTATTGGTAAATGGGTGATGTGTTGGAGATGGTGATGGATCCACTCGAGTTGGACGGGAATGATTTCATCCTATAATTCGTTGAAGTTATAACTCACGTGTAATGCCCTTCTTGGTATCTAGGTAATTCGGCGCCTTGGATAACAGTACGGAGCAATTAGGATCTTATCAAAGTTGTCTAGTTTATTAGCTAAACGAATTTTAGCAGTACGGAGTATGTGCATACTGCAGAATATGCTAATGCATGATGTGTAATCCATTGATCTACATCGATTATTTTTGACTTTGACAACATTTATTAACTGTCAGTATAGGGTTGTGGAGATTGTTGTGTTTGGTTGAGATCATGAAACCGTGACCAGTGGAGTTTAAGCGTGTCTGATGTGATGCAGTTACTCATTGAAGACAGTGGAGGACGATCACACTTTGTTTCGGGATCGTGGATGTGCACTGTTGAGGAGTTCCATACGAGGATGCAACTACCGTCCACTGATTCCATGTTTTCAATGGTGGTCCGGCATTCATCAATTCATGATCGCATTCAAAATATTCATTCAACAGTTCAAAAACTAGTAATCAGTCATCGAATGTTGAAATGGTTGAGCTTGATGACAGATTTGACCAGTGCTTTGTGACACATCACTGGTCGTACACTGTGTTAGTCCGGTAAAATACAGTAGGACATATATTTCATCCAATATTTCTCTTTTAAGCTGACGTTACTTATCACTTATGAATAAGTTTAGAAAACGAGGATAAACTGATTAGCTAAATCCGTGATTAACATAGTTTATTAAGTTCATATGGTAAGTGAGATACCACTGTAGACGAACTATTGTAAATAATTGATTATTCACATATCCAACATCACCATCTATATGTTCTTATCAATATAAAAACATGCATATTATGTCGATATGCAATAAATATGAGTAATCTGCATTAAGCAGAATGTTTCACACACAGAGACATGTCCTTCCTCTGAATTGCAACTGACCATTCAAACGTCACGAACGTAATAGTGACCGAATTCGACTTCAGAATAATCAAAGTATTCCTTCCTCTTATATTTGGATAGAACACTCACGACGAATTTTATTAATTGATATCTACTAGTCTGGATCTACTGTACACTTGATTCAAGAAATGTATAACACATTGCAACATCTAATGAATAAGTGGGGCATTACTCCACATTATAGTTTTCACTAAAATCACATACAGTGTTACATCACTTTAATACATCGTAAAGTAAAGTTCATATGCAATACCAAATATTCACTCTTGAACACAATCACATTTCAACAACAAACTCTCATTCAGATAACACCACCACCGCCAACAACTACAACGATGTCATGAACAGATGAGAAAGTTTCCACATTATATTTATTATTTTTCATCATTTCTGTTAACTAATCACAATTAACTTGACAATGTATTGATTCAACGACAGAGTAATTGTTGCCACTTTTCATTGCAAAGTGAGAAACAGAAACAAAACACAATCCGGAAGACAATGGAAATCCATTGACGGTTGATTGGACAAGTGAACTGGTATTCATTTAATTTACAATTATAATTCTCTGAATATCATTTCTGGAGAATAGAGTTGAATGAACATTGACAACAGAACAATTGAGTTGATCCGATCATCATCGTCATTATCATTAACATCAACGTGTACACACACACAAACAGAGAGAGAGAGAGTGGGAGAGAGGGAGGGAGGGAGGGAGCGAGGTAAGTAAACAGTCTGATCAGCATTGATGTATGTGTTAGTTAGTTAGAGAGGAGAGATAAGTGTGAAAATGGCGTGAAAAATGTGGACATTTTACACGTGTCAAATGCAACACATCAACACATTGAGTCAACTAGAAGAAAATCAACAATATCATGTTATCTTCAACCTGTTTAAATAAGAACACAAAGGAATAAGTGGAAACAAATGAACAAACAAACACTCAGACAAATAGAGAAACAAAAGAAACAATTAAACAACTAATTGGTTGATCAAATGTAAATGGAAATGAAGATTATGTCAATGTGTTCTTATTCTGATTATCCTACAGTTGAACAAGTGTATATGTTACAACTGTCAACATTTGATACTTTCAAACACCGTAGTAACATCAAAGTAGACAGCATAATCAAGTGTGAAATGAAAGCAAATACAAACGATAACTATCGTTGATTAAAACAATTTGTGAATGAGTTAATCAGTTAGTTGTATGAGAAGTGAGAACCCGCACAATTCAGAATTGATCAATCGATCTCATTCTGTCATGCTTTAGGCTATCTACATTGAATTCAGTAAAGTCATTAATTAATTGTTTTTCTGTCTCACTCACTCTCTCTCTCTCTCTGTCACTCTCATTCAAACACATGCACACTCTCCTTTGTCCAATTGGTGTAGACTATCACATTCGATGTGACGGTATTATTCTTTTCGGAAGTAATATTTCCATCATGTGACAGTATTATATTTGGCTCTACTTGGTAGTGATAAATTCGTATGCATAATGAATGAGATTGTTTATTTGGTGTGTATGTACGATAGGTGGGAGAATGGATGTTTGAAATAGTATCGAACTGTTTTTGATCGATTGATGACAGTTGTCGATTTGGGGTTTTGTTCTATTCATATATGTGGATTGTCAAATACCTTGTTACTATTACCAGTCAGTCGAATAATTCGACAGTATGATGTTGAGTATTGCTCTTGTATGTCTGTAAAGGGGTGATATGGAAATGTTGATATAGTTGTGAGTAGTCATGTGGAGATGGAATCAAATAGGTTTCACTACATACGACTCATCGATCATTGTCCAGTACTTCAATCAGAGACATACGTTCTGATTTGGTTGGGTGTGTATGGAGGAATGACTAAATCTCAGGATTCTAGATAGTATGCTTCACATAGTTCGAATTGCAACTATCAACACATCATCATATTTTATTTTAATAATGGACGATCTTGTGTTGAAATCATACACATACAATGATAGTGCTTACTTGTTGATAAATATTAACAGGAGAACTGCATGTTGATCTAAAACTCGTTTGATTGGTACTTCAAACAACTCTATACTGGATAACTAGTGAGCTTTATCGTTCTTGTTCGGTACTAGGGAATGAATTTAATGATTGTATGAATGTGTATAATCAGTTTACTGTACTTCGTTCATCTTCCACTTTTTGCATTTGTTGTTCTCTAGTTGTTTACTTTTCCAGAATGTTTGTTTGTTATATATAGTCATAAACTGTTTATCGTATAATTGTAATATTCGTCTCATTTTCTAGTGTGCTTCTGTCGTATCGTCTACAAACCTTTTCTGTCTCTCGCTCTCTCTCTTACTGTGATTTTTCTTGTCATTATGTTGTGAGTTATTGAATTTTGTTTTTGTGATTATTTATTAATATTGTTTATATTATATCTATTTATTCCTATGGGATATTTTTACGGGAAAGAAAAACTGTTTTGGGGTAAAATATTGATGCATTTAAGTAAACAAATAACACATGTTTACAATGATCATTTCTGAATTTCTGTCAGTTTGTAATCTTTTAAGTGAAAGTTTGTTAGATGTCAGTTTGATGTGACATAGTTGAAAAATAGTTCTTTTCATCATCATCATCATCATCATCATCATCATCATCAGGTGTTCTTGGGAGTTAACATTCATCAGCATAATAGGTTAAATTGCTGATTGACAACTTTTCTGAGTAAAAACCTCGTAATACGGGTTCAAAACTCTGAAGGAACATTAGTTTTTTTAATACTAGAGATATTGAAATTAAGGAAAAAAATTTTAAATCTAGGGAATCATTTTAGTGATATTGAGTTCTCTAAGATAGATAATTTCATTGTCGTTCTCAACAAAATCACTAGCGCTTACTCCAAATAGAAATAAACACTTTGGTTGTTCCACAAGTATTATGTTGGTTTGTTCTGCTGACTTTAGTTCTATATGTTTTTTAGGTTTGATCATCTCTGTTTTTTTGTTTTTTTCTCGTTGAATGTTTTGTCTGATTTTCTTCTGAACACGTAGTTAGTTGAATTATTTCTTATAAACTGATAAACTGGGCCGTCAACGACGTCTCTGTTACTCATCGACCGACCTGAATAAAATGTTTCTTGGAAATCCTTGTGATTCTTGGATTATTTTGGACCCATGATATGAATATTTTCTCAATCAAATTTGTGTCCACAGTTGTTTAGATGGATTGATATCAGTGATAGCATATCATACCTTTTCACTACTAGCATTCGTTCACGTGCATACTAGTGACGGTGGCATCTACTCAGTCCAATGAAGTGCTTTTCACAATTAATAAAGTTGATTTGATAGTGTATTGTATGTCTTCCTTAGCTGTTGCGGTGAGACTATAATTTATGGACGGCATTTGAGCCACACCTTAGTGACCTTGAGAATATCTGCCCACTAACTAGAGCTAAACGATGGTTATAGACCAGTGTAAGGAATTAGAACTATGATTTACTGTTAACGGTTAGGATTAGGAATCAGATTTAGGGTTTTTTTCACGAACTGACATCAGCTAAAATACCAAGACGCTATTTAAGCTAAATGGATGGATGAACTTCACGCCGAAATTCAAGACCTGTTATCCCCAATCTGACTGGTTCATCCATAAATTATAGTCTCGCCGCTGTCGCTTCACTTTGTCTGGATTGAATGATAAATATTAGCCAGAGAGAAGCTTATATCCACGGCTTTTAACCGAGTATCATCAACATCTTAACACTATGGATTACTTGTTATGCAGCATTTAAAATAATTTAATTTTTCTCATGATGAGAACTGATCATTTATTATTGACAAACCATATGGAGATCGCATAGGTATGATTAATTACTTTATTCTTCACTGATAATTCAACAACACAAGAATGGTTCCTTTGCATAATCAAAATCGGAACGGTAAAACTTCTTCAAATAAACATTAGTTTCTTACAAGACGATAGAATTTGTATGTAACATGAACTATATACTATGAAACTGAATAGTGAGGTGGGATTAATTGGAGTTGTGAGTTATGACTGGAGCAATGGTTTTATGGTAAAAAATATTTAAGGTCTAATCACTTGGTTATTGGATCAAAACTCGCACCTCAAATTCAGATTTGTCATCCAGACAGTATCACTTTGACGTTGGGTGGTTTAAAGCATTTAACAGGAAACCCTGGATCTAGTTTTCATTTTAGTTGGTGCTAGTTAACAAGATATACTTGTGATATTGTAGAGAGCGATATTACCTGTGGTTTTTTGAACCCACGTTACTCAGCTTAACAACCTGAGACGCTACCATTGGGCCATTCGGGTCGCGTTCGGCCTTATGTAAGGATAATATATTTACTCAGATTAATTACTGAGTAGTGACTAATTTCATAATTTCAAAGTCCTCCAGGACACCACTTACTGGTTAAATAGCCTAGTGGCAATGTCTCTGGCTACTAGGCAATGTGACATAGGTTCAAATCCTACAGGCAAGATCACTCCCCGTAATATTACAAGTATGTCTTATTAATGAATGTCGACTAGAATAAAACCTAGGTTTAAAGTTTCCTATCGAACGTCATCAACTGATTAACATTTCTAAACGCTGCACATAATATGGAGATAATCAGGTTAGTTGCCATGTTAAAACTTGTTCGACGGAATCAGTTCACTATTAAGAATTAGACAAACAAGACAATTGCCACTAACCAGTGATCGATTAATGTAAATAGTATAATCAGTTATTACATCACTAGATTTTATCACGAACTGTTATTAAATTTAATAAATCATCCTTTTGATGTAGGTTTGTTCATTGAACTGGATGGGTTGGCCATGGAGCTTTCATCTGCCCTCTGATGCAGATCAATGGCAATCAGCATGACGAATCCGTGCAATACTGACAAATAGACGCTCCCAGAGACTATCAGTTACCTCATTCAATGCGACCATCTTACCTCTCTATAAATTACCATAATGATAGAAGGGACACGAGTACCTCATGGTATGAAATGTTTTCT
>NC_031495.1:2522966-2617893 GCF_000237925.1 Schistosoma mansoni
CCATTTGGCTTAAATAGGGTCTATGGTATTTTAGCTGAGGTCAGTTTGTGAAAAAAACCCTAAATCTGGTTCCTAATCCTATCGGTTAACAGTAAAATCATAGTTCCTAATTCCTTACACTTGGTTCTATAACCATCGTTTTAGCTCTTAGTTAGTGGGCAGATATTCTCAAGGTCACTAAAGGTGTGGCTCAAATGCCGTCCATAAATTATATGTCTCTCCGCATCAGCTAAGGAAGACATACAATACACTATCAAATCAACTTTATTAATTGTGAAAAGCATTTCATTGGACCTGAGTAGATGCCACCGTCACTAGTATGCACGTGAACGAATGCTAGTAGTGAAAAGGTATGATATGCTATCACTTATATCAATCCATCTAAACAACTGTGGACACACAATTCGATTGAGCAAACCTACATCAAAATCACCCACCTGAGCTACAAATCTTCTCCACCATCTCAAAATCATTCTTTTGTTACACTTCTCAACAAAAGAAACTTACAACTCAATACAATATTAAAGATATAAGGTAATGCAATCTTGAGCTGTCCAGATAATCATTTCACAATTTAGTTAGAATTCAATGACCTACATTTTAAAATCTATTAACTTTACACCACTCATATAGAATTCAATAATTAATATTCGTAACTTAGATCACTTCATGATATTAAGTTTCCATTACCCGATGCCTGTCATATGGAGAATATGCGAGTTAATCGAATTGAAGGTCGGTAACTTTTATTACATACCCTCATTCAGAAGGAAAGTATTATATGCTTCTGAATAATGGTTAAGAATAGAATCGCAAACATGCGTTTCGTCCTATTGAGGACTCATCAGTTGGATGTGCCTGTACGTCACAGTTTCTACTTTATTACCGAGACTTGAAACATGATCCTATCATCTTTTAATTGCTCACATCTGGTCCTCCTCTATCGTTACTAGACCTTGAAACAAGATGAGAATAATCGTTTTATATGTCCAAATCCAGTTATTTTTCTTCTCAGCATTATGCCAGTATTCCTTAATGATGCCGCTTTCAATTCCAATAAAATCACAGAAGTAATATGAATAATCGTTTTACTACGGGTAGTAGTAGCGTAGTGTGGTCTACTTATATCCATATATAATTAGTATATGGCGATGGTCAGACATAGAATGTATTTTGGCAGAAGACCGATAAGGAAAGAACTGAAATGAAACGTGATTGGTAGGAAAATGCATGAACAATGGAATTAGAGAAGACGAACTGATATTTACAGAAGAAACAGTGAAGATTTGCAAATTAACTGTTCATTGTATGGTTATCAGAATTTAGTGAGATAGTCTGTAATGTTTGCTATAATGCATTCGATTGTCTCCACTCGTGTTTCGATCACTACAGTAGTAGTAGTAGTAGTAGTAGTAGTAGTAGTAGTATTCAAAATCACTAATACAAGTTTTAACATGTAAATAAATGAGACTTATTCAATGTAAATAAATGAGACTTATTCAATGATCATTAATTAAATAAACAAACAATTATTTATTTATCTTTTCTTTTATTGACTTTTTCTATCATATTAGTGACAGAAAATGAAAAAATTTTTATGATAGAACAACAAAGATACACATATCACGATTACACACCACATATCATTTTCTATAGAATCGAGCTTATTAGCGTATCCTATCCATGTATCATTCAAAAAGATTTTCGCTTAGAATAAACACAAGTGGAACACATGGACAATTATTCTGTTTAAATGATGAGAAGGGTAGGAAAAAACTACTTATTCATTCATTCATCCATACCAATAATCATCATCTTAGGGATAAACAGAAAGAAAGAAGGAAAAAGCAAATAATAGAGGAAGAAAGAGATATTGTTGTTTTTTGTGTTTCATCTTTTCCCCCCTTATGAATAGCTTCGAATACTAACCCTTTGTCTATAAGAAGACTTTGTTTATTTTACAGATAAATGTTTCGAACTAATAAAAAAAAGAAATACAAATATCCAACCTTTCTAAAAGATATATAAACTAGGAGGGAGTGAGGTACCTTATATAGTTGACAATAATCAGGGAGGTGTATATACAAGGATATACTTCAGTTGATGTTTTTTTCTTTGTATACAGTAAAGAATTTAAACGTAGTGATTTAAAAGTTTATCAAATTTGTTGACCATGATTTTCATCAATCTTTCTTTATCTTACACTCACTCATATGATAGCCCTTTTTTATCCTCTTCTCTTTTTCCCTTCCTTGTTCATTCGTTTACTGTCTCCAATGTAAAGTGAATATTGTTCAGAACGCTTAATAGAAGAGAGTATTTGATCATGAAATATTAGTGTATATAATAATATACACATCTGTTGAATAGTTCATTTTAAGTAGTATGTATAATATAGATGCGTATATATAAAGGGAGAGAAGAATATCATAAAAAGAATAAATATAAAATAATTATTAAGATAAGGTAGATAATACTAATAAAATTAGAAAAAAAAACTGGTATTAAAATTTCCAATGAATCCATAATCCAGTTCACACATGTTCATTAAATGAATCCTGATAATAATAATAATACTTCAACTCCCAGGGTAGAGTTTAAATGGTTTGAATAATTTTTTTCTGGTTAGCGTTTTTTTCTAGCGAGTTGGTTTTCTACGAGATGGGGTCGCTAACCCCATGACCAACTCTCCTCCTTTATCCGGGTTTGGGACCGGCAGTAGCTCCCGGAGGAGCTACAGGCGGAGTTAATAATAGTAATAATATAGTTTGTATATTGTTTAATTGTTTCACTGTAAAGATTAAATTTAGAATTTTTTTATAACTCATAATGAGTGGTTTATCTAAACAATACTGAATTGTAATTCAATAGTAATTTTAGTTGATTTGATAATATTAGTAAAACGTTTAGTGAATGTTGTGAACAGAATCTTTACAATCTCTTGGAAGAAATAACCAAAACTAAACATGGGTTAAATGATACTCTAGTTGATTATACTGATGCTATTGAAGATACTACTATCAATACTGATGTTATTTAGTATTTAAAAAAAGTACTTAAATCATATGTATATGTAATAATCGTCCATCCATCTATCCAAATAGCTTTTTATTATGTAGTTCAATTTATTTCAACCACCAAATCACAGTTCCTAAACTCTCAGTTAGCCCAATATGTGGTAATCTTTGTTGCCAAGGTCAGATTAGTGATGTACATATCCCTCCATATATATATTAGGATATATATATATATATATGCTTTAAATGATGCAGAAAGTAGAACATGAAAGCATTGATTTTAACCAAATGCATAAATCACTCATTCACAATAGACCAACCATACACTTACTATGAGATCATGCAATGGTATGTAATCTGTTCCACCTTACCATGAACATCAGTTATTTTTTAAAGATTTCTAGTAACGTAAATTATCCCATTCTGTAAATGAAATTGATCGCCACAATTCTATTGATAAATAATTATATCAGAAGGGGTTTTGTGGATATTGTAGTAATTTCAATAGTTGAGATCATAAGTCAATTGAAGCTATATATTACACTGTTTAAATATTTCAATTTTTTCCATGAATGAATTATAATTCACTTTTTCAATCATATCAGTCATGTATTACATTAGAAATTCTTAAGAAAACAAATCATTCCGATGTCAAAACTTTCTTTCAACTATGTCGTATACGAGGTATACTAGTGACATTGGAAGATGTTTGTTCAACATTTAGGATTGATTAGGGTTAGAAATGTAAGCCATTGAACATAAGATCAATATTCAAAAAGACTAGAAAGTCCTGGACTCGGTTTCCAACAGTGTTGAGAATATGCAGTTTTGACGGATCTTATCCCGAGACGAATTAGATAGTCGTTAATCCATTTTTAAATAAGGTCAGTCCGTGGTGTAAACTTAAAAAAAATCAGTAGTTTCTACGATCCTCTTATACTGATTATGTTTCAGTAAGTTTTGTTTTTTTGACCAGATTCAGTTGTATAACCTGTGAAAATAATATGGAATCACTACATCCTAATGCTGAACCTCTCAACTGTAATGCAGTTAAGGCTCAAGATAGAATCAAACCTAAGTCCTTTATATCTTTTGATAAACGCGATAGTATCTATAAACTGAATTAGAATCAAATACATTTTTCAAATTCACTAAATTAACAATATAGTGTAAACTCCAGTCTTTAGTAAATATGGAACTAGTTAGAGGACACACGATATGTTGGAGGAATAAACGTGTAGAGAATTGTGTGTTTAAAGAAAGAGAATCTGAAAGAATATAGAACAATGGGAAAAGATTAGCAGAAGATTGAGTATACGTTAAATATAAGACACATTAACAATTTGTTCCTTATATTAGCGACAGATCGATTTCATATGAGTAACCACTACGAACTGGGTAGCTCTGAATAAATGTTTTGCTCTCGTATATAACTCCGCAGAGGTGGCCACCGACAACCACACCAATAACCAGATCCAGGACTTTCAGCTTTCTCAAAAACTTTCAAACCAGTGACACCGTCAAGCCAGCACCAAATGATAAAATTCCAACTCCAATTAATCTATGTTATATTGAGATTATCGCACAATCATATTATTGGCAACTATTTTACTTCTAACATGTCTGAACTGTATTAAACCATTATAATGTTGCCTCTCCATTCGTCTAGTGCTTCTTTAGCTTCAGTTTCATCTTGGCCACAAGCATGTGGTGATCGGAATTTATGTCAACTTCCCTCTTTGTTCTCGTGTCCTCCATGGATCTTCCTAATTTTTTATTGCAGCAAATATGATTGAAGTGGTTCTCTGTGGTGTGATCCAGTGAGACTCATGTAGCTTTTTGTGTGCGTTTGTGGCGGAACATGTGGCCACCTATAATCATTTACTATACTGATTGAAGCTACTTAATATTAACTATAGTTAGTACATTGTCTTATCTGAATAAGTATATATACATATGAAATAATAAGCTGCAAATGACATTTTGAGCCAGTGTCCGCCTAGTGCTTGTGCGTGTAAGTCTTCCACATTGTTGAGACATTCCATGTACCTATATTAATTGCTACTCTGGTTGTTAAGAGTTAAGTCGGTCTCGTGAATTTCGACGAATTTCAGCTTACACATCAGGCATCATAACTGTTCTCAATGAAAATTGTTCAACTTTTGGGATGGTGTCTAAATGGCCTGAATGATTTATTTCCTGGTTAGCATGTTTTTGGTAAAGTCGTTTTCTACGTCATGAGTTTGAGAAACCCATACACAACCCTCCTCCCTTATCCGGACTTGTTACTTTGGAGCTTTAAAAACAACTTGAAACAAACACTAAGATTAGTAACAACTGAGCTATTTGATTATTTGAGTCGGAGAATAATATGAATATGTTGCTTTCTCCACCATCTACTTTTTCGATTGCATGATTATTGGCAATTTCATTTACTTTTTAAATTCCACAAGCATTTTTTGACCAGTTATAAATATCTTCTAGCATTAAATTAACAGTGAAGAAAAGAAATCAGTTGTATGATACTAAAAAGAGTAATCGAAAAATTTGTTGAAGAATGGAAATAACGATGCTAAATATCTTATTAAAGTTATCATCGGTTGTTGTGAAGATTACTGAGATTTAAGATTAACATCATGAATTGACTCTGATTGAATAAGCAATCGAAACTAGGAAGTATTCAATATCTGCTTAGTCTGAGTATGAGAATATTCAGTAGTGAGCATTTATGATCTCATCGAGGACTAAAACCAGGTTACTCAAGTCCCACAGTGAATATTTAACTTTCAGATCATTGAGTCCTAATACATTAGTTTATCAGTCGAAATTTAATCAATTTAATAATCGAATGGTTAATCGTTTGTCATGAGACCTGAAAGTTCTGTAGGGTAGTAGATATGCACTCATCACTTAATAAATCAAAAGATGAAATAAAGACTGTACATATATTATTGGAATTGATCTACACAATTATTTTTTTAAACAAAATTACTGAATATACACTCATATGTTATGTACAATATGAAGAAATTATAAATTAGCATATAGTTTACATTCATTTTTTATACAAGAAGAAGACATAGATCCAAACAGAAGGGAGTTTTGTGAAGACTTTAGTAATTTTATATATAGTTGAAATCATGAGTCAATTGAAGCTAGACTACCGTGGAAAACCTGGAAGCACTGGACGGCCAGGTTTTCCATGATGGTCTGGCTTCAATGGACTCATGATCTCAACTATATATAAATATTTGAAAGGATTGCGTTACATACAAAATATAATAAAATTAATGTTCAGATTTAAAACGATTAGTAAATAATAATAATAATATTATTATTATTATTAGCAGTAATAGTAAGATTAATAATAATAATAATAAAGGGTGATCTAGTCGAAAGTCAATATTGAATATTATACATTTGATAAATCAATTTTGTAGTCACCTAAAAATAAAAAAATAAAAAAGTGAGTTTTGGCAATGACAATGATGATGATAATGATAAATAATAATTGGTCAATATAAAATTTCATCTTTCTATTCAGGAAAAAAGTTTATTGATTTCATTTTATTTTAATGATTAAGGTTAGAAATTAGATTTAGGATTTTCATTATGAACTGACATCAGTTATAATGCTAAAACTCTAGCCAAATGTGCCAAAATCCGAGATCTATTATCTTATATGTGATTAGTTCGTTCATAAGTTAGAGTCTCGTTATTTGTTCAAATGTGAGTATTTACAACCCCAACACAGAGAATTAGAGTGAACCCTTATCATCTAAGCCACTGAGCTACCATTCAATGGTGTAAATGTCTAGCGTCAATTAAGTTGTGATATTACCAGACCATCTTACAATGTTTTCTGTGGATAACTGTCTCACTCCCGAACACATTTACGAAGTCATGACCATTAAAGTCCCATGCTTGGGCACAAAAGCTATTCAGTGCTTTCTTGTTTCAACAGTTGGCTAGCTAAGATCAACTTACAATCTAAACCATGAAAATTCAGATGGTAAACCATTGAAAATTAAGGAAGACTGAATAGTTATTTCATCTTAGTATGAGACTTTACGGTAGTGCTCACCTATAGGATCTAACTAGGGTTCGAACGTAAGACCTTCGGGTCTCACTGTGAACCAATAACTAATAGAACTACCGAGTCGGTGTTCAGTCGTACGATTACAGCTTCACTCGGTTGTTGACATAGCAGGATAACCATCAAATGCCACCAGCGATAACTGCCTCATTCATATTTTATTCAAACTCCACTAGATACAATTTCTCAGTAGAATTTCAAGAATATTATTAAGTAGGTCACCAGTAAGCTAATGATTAGAGTTTACTTGAGGGATTTTTGTAGATAAATCGTGACTGAAGAAGTTCAGACATGTTGAGAGTGAAACAGTTATCACTAGTGGCATTAAATAACCGTTCCAGTATATCGTAAATCGGTTAGAGTTAGAGTTGTATTATTGGGTGTTGACTGAATGATTTTAATGGCTTAGAGTTCGCTAGAAGATCTGAAGGTCTTGGAATTAATCCCTGGTGTAATTATGAGCGGAAACTTTTGTGATGTCCCATACTAAAGTATAATATCTTCTTAGTGTTTCCTTGTTCTAAAACATCTCCTAAATGAGATCGATCTGTGTAGAATATTGTCTACAAATAATAATGATAATAATAATTATTATCATAACTGTTTCCTTATTAGTGACTTATTCGGAAATATGTTATTACACAGATGTCTACCTTTCTGAGATAACTAATAGTGTTCCATTTAACTATGACTAATCATTTTCGATATCACCTATTTATTAACTATAAACCAAAGTACATTGGAAATCTGTTTCATTTTACAACTAAGTGATGTCCAATTAATATCCTAAGCTGGACTCGATCCAATAAACTTTCGTATATTAAAACAATCTACCGTAGATTAAACATAAAGAGTTAAGCTTCAACACTGGAAAGCATTTAATTAAAATAAAATAGTTAAATGCCAAGTATTTCCTGACATTCAACATTTCTGTGACGAAATACACTCTTCTAATGTGGAAATGTATGTTTTAAGAAAATTTCTTCTTTTTTTACTAAAAACATTTGTTCTCCATACTGTGTATGTCCTGTCATATGTGTGTTGTAATGCATTTTGTTGACCAGGAAATCAAATAAAAATAGGGAGTATACTTCTCTTTAAATGCCTTAGTGATTGTTAACTACTTTTATCTTTTATTTTCATTGTTTGTTTATGTTTCACAACTTCTAATTAACATACCATATTGTTGATAAATTATTCAATTCTAGTTTATCCTTAACAAACTAATTTGATTCAGCTTAAAATTCATAACCTTGACCTTGAAAATAACCTTAAAAATGATTAACAAATAGGAAATTAATGAATTTAAACATTTATTAGATGTAATTTGTGTCATTCAGTTTAGCTTATTTCGATTTAAGCAAACGAGACTGAATTAAATATACAAAAATGTAGTTTCATAGTTGAAAGCATGAGTTAATTGAAGCTAGACCACCATGGAAAACCTGGAAACACTAGTCTAGCTTCAATTGACTCATGCTTTCAACTATGAAACATACTAAATCTCCACAAAACCCCTTCTGATAAAAAATGTGGTTGGTTACCAAGTTATATTAAACTGTTATTTTTAAGGGACTAATATCAGTTTATGAACTACTGAGTACAACAGAGTAGTAGACTAACTTGAGACTATTCAACACTAAATCTCGAGTTGATGAGTAAAAAGAATCATAGTTGATGCAAAACATGATATTTATAGACATAATCTGCTGTAGGGTTATAGGTGAGGATCGCTGATGAGTTCCAAAGTCGGACGAAATGAATTTCCGATAATTATTGATATTGAATCTAATTTAGTCGCCATTAATTTAATAATAAGAATATCTTTTACCTGATCGTTTGCTACTTAATATCACATTAGAAACTATTTTTCAAGTTATAAGGGAATTAAAGAAGTTAGTGGTTTACATCACGAACTAATTTTAGTGATGTAACAACCAAAGACCAAAAGGTACTGGTTTAGCTCTAGTATGGAACTATTCAGTTGTGCTCCTTTACAACCCAATGGGAGATTGAACTCAGGACATTTAGGCCTTACAGAGAGCGCTTAGGTCTTAGACCATAGAGTCGGGATCCAGTCGTCCAATGATCCTTCAACCCATGGATGGTTAAGTGCTTCGAAAACGACATAGATGTGTTTCACTATTAAATTCTATAATAACTCCATACTGTTTATACCAAAAAAGTGAAAATATTGGGTGATTTTTAAAAGGACTCTGGCGATCGTTAGAGGAGGATATGAACTGTGAATGATTTGTGGATGGTCAAACTTATATGAAACTGAAAATGGAAACAACTGTGAGAGGATTAATAGCTGAAAAAAATAAATGATTTCAGTGATATTGGATTCTTCAAGCAGAATGGTTTAATTATGAATATTTTTGGACGATGTCATCACGATGAAATCGACAAAGTGAGTTATCAAGTATATACTTAATGAAAACGAATTGTTAGTCGCTTATGAATTTTATGAAACGGCATGGAAACTATTTTATTATAGTTGAAAGCGTGAGTCAATTTTGTTTAAAGAAAATATCCAAACATTGAACGAGACTGGTAGGTCCTGGGTTCGAATCTCGCCATGCGAGATCGTGGATGCGCACTGCTGAGGAGTCCCACAATAGGACAAAACGGCCGTCCAGTCCTTCCAGGTTTTTCTTGGTAGTCTAGCTTCAATCGACTCATACAGTAAATTTCTATCTTTTTATAAACATTTAAAAATGTTTAACATACTACTTACCTATCATCATTTAAGTAGCAGAAACCGTAGTATTCGATTTTATTCTTAACGTAATTAACGAATGATTATTTTTTATTTTTTGCTTGGATTTTTCGGAAATATGCTTATTTTTTTGTTTCACATTCACTTCATTCGATATATAATCAATTTTTTCACACCGGTTTTTCGTTTCTTCATCATTAGTCTGATAAAAATCAATACAGGAAGAAAATTCATTTTTTACTTTACTTTTGTTAAAATGATTTAATTGATTAAATCGTATTAAATTATTTGAATAACCATCTAAACTTTTAGATCGATGATGTATTGAAGATGAACAATTTTTCATTTCAATCATTAATGGTTTATGTGAATTGGTTAGTTGATCTTTGTTTAAATTAATGCAATGTTCACGTTTTATCTTTGGTTGCCATAATGTAAATAGATTACATGAACGATTATTAGGCAATATAGGCTTAACTTCATTATTGTATGGGATAGAATGTCTACAAGTTGATTTGTCATATAATTGATCTTTTAAACATACTTCATTATTGTTTATTGGATCATGATTTCTATAGATTTTATTTGTTTTTTTATGTGGAGTTGATGGAATTGTCATTGAATGTCTTAATTGATGATAATTATTATCATTATTTACGATTTCATTAGATCGATAATAGTTTCCATGATAAAATGATGGTATATATTCAGTAGTTGAATCAATTATTTCCCATTTCCATATTGATTGTTTATTGATTATTGGATTAAAAGTATTTAAATCAATATTATATTGATCATGAATTCTTTGAATACTTTTTATACATGCTTGATATGCTTCTATTTGGACATTTTTTTTATATTTTATATGATGATTATTTAATAAATTATTTGTAAATAATTGTCGAATTGGTTCCGTTTCTTCGATGGTTAAATTATCTATGATCATCTTAAACACAATAATTATAATGAGAATAAAAAAATTAGTCGCGTGCCTAAATTTACATTCAAGATTCATTTCTAATGACACATGACCATTAATATTGACCAATCAAAAAAAAGGAAGAAATATTGCGATGAATTGACCAATCAAAAAAATTGTTAAGGGGGGAGTAAATATATTTTGGTTGAAAATTGAATAGTTTTTTTAATTTTTTTTAAAATATTGACTAAAAGATATGAAATTATAAAAATGGGATATATAAGTGAAATAAGAGAGATATAAGATACATGTCTGTAGAGTGATAGTAAATGTGTGTTTTAATGTTTAACACATGTGTGATACCAATGGTTTTCAGTTATTTTTTTTCTTTTTATTTAATAGGTGAATGTTATATTTAAAAGTAGATGATTTGTATCAAAAATTCCATTTTAAGATTTGACATAGATGTAGGTTTGTTCTTTGAACTGGATGGTTTGCTCGTGGAGATTTCATTGTCCTTCTGAACGAATCATCAGAACAAACTTCGGGTAGAAGTTCGTAGAAGTTTGTTCTGATGATGTCGTTCAAAAGGACGATGAAAGCTCCACGAACAAACCATCCAGCTTAGTGAACAAACCTACATCTAAATCACCCACCTGAGCTACAAATCTTCTCCACGATCTCAAGATCTGACTTTTAGTCTGTTTACTTTTTTTTCTGTCAAGTTAGGATGTACTACAGTGTCATGTTCATGAAAAAACATATGTAGATGATTGAAATGAACTTTCCAGTGAAAATCATATTCTTATTTACAGTACTGACCCACTAAATAAACAGAAATATGCCTTAAAATGCTAGATATTACACTTTTATTGAATATTTTAAGAATGATGGTTATCTTAATATAAAAGTCAAGTTTACTAGTAATGATAGAATCACGGATAAAAAGACAATGAACTTTTGTTCGATAGTATCTTGAAAATTCAAACGAAATCGAACGTATGATATGCAGGTCTTATTATGAGAATGAGATTTTTAGATTACTGAGTCTGAAACCAGTAGTCTATAATCATCAAGATTGAACAATCCCTTCAAATTACAACCTTAATAAATGACAGTGATATGCATATAAAATAGTGACTGATTTTGAAAATATTCCCCTAAATTCTTGTGAAAAAAAGGCTGATGGAATTTAGCCATGTCGGGAGTGGACTGCTGACTTACTATGTAGTGACTCATTAGTAAAGTATTTGAAATTAAACCTTAATGTCAAAACCTCTAAACAAGTCAGGATTGAGTATAATGAGTGATTTACTAACTTGGAGAGAACATTGTCCTAGTGATTATTTGTTTTCGCAAACTACCCATTTGAACTAATTTACACAAATTTACTTCCTATAGTTGAAACGAAATCATCAAATCATAGACATATTTTGCAGAATTTGATTAGTACTAGTCAAGCGGAATTCAATCTGACAAAGATAGTTTATTTGGAAGGCCTGAGTTTTTCCTGTATGTACAAATCTCTCAAATGATTCAACTTTCTCTTTACTACACTTAAGTAAGAAACCTTTACTTTGGTTGAAGTCATGGATCATCAATGGTTAACGATTCAGTTTGGAAGTCGGTAGTCAACTTGAAAAGTAAATATTTTTTGTTTGTGCACTGTGATAGCATATTTTCATGAATTCGTTGTGTTCTGAAAAACAAGAAAATTTAAGATGCCTAGTTGAAGATCACCCCAATTTCTTTTACTAATGAAGAGGAATAGCCTAACTATCTACTCGGGTATAGCATTCTGATGTCTTAGTAACACTACAGTTTGTAGTATTGCCACCACCCTATACTGTTTCCCAAAAAATTATGAAAGTAACTTTATGTGTTTACAGTAAGACGATCTGAAAATTTTTTGAAATTCTAACTGAATTCTCCTCCCAAATCATAATAGGTCTTCACAATGGTTATAGATAAACATCTAAGTAAGTCAATAAAAAAATCAAACTAATTTATGAATCACATTAGACCGGATATAAATAATTATCTTTTATTTTTAAATGTTTATCATGGCTAAATTAAGTACAACAATATTCTTATGTTCATAGGTGAGAAGATATTGGGCAGGATTGGTTACAGTATTATAGCAGCGCTGAAGAGAAACTTCTATGCAACTCAACTATTTTCTATGTGTAACATCAGATGTTCTTTAAATCAATTAATGGTGGATCAATACCTTTTTGATAATACCTCGAAGTGTAGAGCATCTATATGGTTTTCCGAATACATTCTTCGTAAATTGTGTCCGAAAGGAAGTAAAATGTTCATAAGTGTGACCATTAAACGTTTAATGGATAATAAATACAAGGTGAATGCATCAAAAGCGTTGGAAATAATTAACAGGTAGCATATACCACTTTTACTCTATCGTTGCAAGGCCGTTGCCATCAAGCGCTTACGACATGACATTTGTATACAAAAAGAAGGTGTGGTAAATCTATAATTACCACAGTAAGCTAGTTACATTATTTTGACGCTTGTCAGTTACATTTTCTCTTCAATATGGTTTATAACTTAGAGTAGAAAATCACACTGACATTCACTCACAACGTTAGCAATAATTTTATGCTAATTAAGCGTCTTGATTACCACTTCTTTGTTAATAATTTGTTTTTATTCATTATCTATTTATGATCACTTACAACTTTACACTCATTTCCCCTTTTTTATAATCTCATCTTCATCATATCAATACTAAACAATCTTAATTATTATGTTAAATGTTTCTTATGTCGTTTCGAACTAAGCTTCATCGATTACGGTACGTAATAAAAAATTTTCTTATAATAGTATTATTATTGTAGAATTTAGTTCGCTTTCAGCTGATGAGAAATCTTGAAGTATAATGAATTCATGTTATTCTCCAAATCTTGTTCTCTCACTTTCATTCAATCATGTATTATAATTGGTTTATCTTTAACTGCTTCAAGGTCACGCAAAGTGCCACTCTTCACACATTTTGAAGTACATTTCCGTTTCAATTTCAATACTCAAAATTGATTTGGAATAGTTACTTGATTGTTAATAGTTGGCGCCAGTCTGAAAAAACTTCAAACCTAGTTTGTACTCGTCAAGGGGATCAGTGCTCGCCATAAGATCCAAATTCACAGAATAAAGTTTCTCCATCAAGAAAGTTACCACTGAGTGTTATTCGAGCAGTTCCTGAATTCCTGTGACATCGTGTAATTCTAAGTTAAATCTCATGAAGATCATTAATCTCATCAAGATCATAGATATGAATCGTTCACCATCTAGCGTGAAATCATGTTCTAAGGCTATCTTTGATACCCTGACATTAAATATGATATACTAGAATGTTGAATCGTTCAAATCAGTGACTAGATTATGACCTGATTGGTTAGTATTTGATTAGAAATAAGATTTAAATCACATTGACTATTACTTAGTCTTTATTTAGTGTAGACAGTTGTTCACTTGTTAATAAGTGAATAGGAAATATAGGTGTTTCATTCGAGAGTATTTCTTCTGCTACCTATCACCTAAAAAAAATTAATAGTTTTATGCAAGAAACAATCTGAATGAAGTCATCCATTATTTTATTTGTATGGGGATACACCTATGTACACATGTATCCACAACCTGTGTTCCCTTATATACAATAATACTACAGGCCTTTCGAATTTATACATAACCTCGAGTATTAAGTCTCAAATTAATAATCATATATGATTATCATAGTTGAAAGCGTGAGTCAATTGAAGCTAGACCACTCACACTTTCAACTATGAAAATACTAAATCTCCACAAAACCCCTTCTGATATATGATTATATCATTTACAACTCAACATCTTCCTGTTTATCTATCTATCTATCAATATTTGATGTGTGCGTACAAACACGTGCAGATCTTCACACATACATACATAAAGAATAAACCGTTGCAGTAATCATCATCATCACTAGCTAGAAAAGACAAAAAAAACAAACCATAGCAACAATCCAATAAACTCTTAAAGCGAAATAATGAATATTAATTTTTCTTTTCTAAATAAAAAAAAGCGAATAAGCCTTTTTTGTTTTTAAATTTCTGGAACATAATTGTATACGTCTCACTTATCTATTTTTAAACTGTGTACTATTTTTTTTCAAGTGATAACAACTATAATTACGAAATGAATATACTCAAGCGTGAATATAAAAAAAGGTTGATGAATATGGAACAATGGGGGAGAGGTGTGTGGGTGGGACAAGAAATGATGAGAAGTAGAATACAGACACACTTTTTTATAGACACACACACAAATGAACATACAAACAAGTGCATACATTACATAATATATATGAATAGAGAGTGAATAAATGGTTCCTGAAAAATAAGAGAACAATCATAAAATAACTGTATTATTTTAAATAAAAATGAAATGAGTGAAACATTAACAATACAAAAGAACAACGATTAAATAATGAGGATAACAAAATTGTTGCTATACTAAAGTAATTTAACTGATGAATAGATCTATCCTATAAACAATTTCATTGATATAACAAAAAAGGATATATAAGAAGGGATGGAGAGTATAAATTAGTATGCAAAAAGACTTTTTATCTAGTTAGAAACAAAAAAAGATAATTCTGTTCATTATGTATCTGGATATATGGATATTTGATTTGTAAAGCAAACTGAAGTCTTTTTATAGATGAGATCATGAGTCAACCGAAGCTAGACCATCACGGAAAACCTGGAAACACTGGGCGGCCAACTCGTCCTATCATGGGACTCCTCAGCAAAGCGCACCCACGATCCCGCCTAACGAGGTCCGAACCCAGGACCTACCAGTCTCGCGCCAGATCCCTTAACCGATAGACCACTGAGTTGACTGGCATCCGACGGTGTTAATGTCTAACCTCAACCAATCCACGAAATTGCCAATGCAATGCTAAACATTGCAGTGATACATAATCCATTAGTGCTAGATCACCATTAAAAACCTGGAAGCACCGGACGGCCGTTTCGTCCCATTATGTGATTCTTCAATAGTGCACATCCACGATTTTTCACGCGGGAACCAAACCCAGGACCTTCAGTATCGCACGTGAACGCTTAACTTCTAGACCACTGAATCTAACACTCATCCATTCATGATATATATACTGATGATAGATCATCATGTTTGTATTTTGTTTGTATGAGAGAGAGAAGTAATGCTGAAATATTGTCTGGAACATCATAGAGAATAGGAAGGTTTAATAAAACAATCAGCTCATAACCTCTTAATCTAAAAGTCTAATTAAAAATACTGATGAAATAAAATCGAAAGATATACTTTAGTAGTGTTTAATGACCATATTAAGTTCATGTGATTCACTCATTCAGGTTCCTGTAATTAATTTACAGTATTGTTTTGGAATCATAGTCTTGATATTATTTTCTCTGTACTCATAGACCTAGTTTAACTGACCAATTTTGCTCTTATATTTTTGTAGAAGTACTCTACGCGACAGCATAGTATAAAACTATATTGAAAGGACATTTCAAAATGAAGAACTAACATTTCCCATCCATATGTTTAATGAAAAAGAATAATATTTTTAGTGAATATAGATTCAGTAATAAGTTGATGTTTTTTGGGGCTAAAAATCATAAAAATTGACTCACTTTAACAAGTAACTCCGCCTGCAGCTGTTCTAGAGTTACTGCCGGTCTCAAACCCAGGTAAAGCAGGAGGGTTGGGCATAGGGTCGGCAACCCCATCCAGTAGAAAAAAATCTCCCAAAAAAAAATACCAACCAGATTAAACAAATTTTCACTTTAACAAGTCAAACTATCATTAAAACAGAACATTGTTAACAATGACATAACACAGTGTGACATTAATTTCCAATTCAAGGTCGATAATGATTTAAAACAATATTTGAAAGTGATGATTTAAGATTTACTAATAAAATATTCAACTTCGCTGGTTTTAAATTCAAATTGTTCAGCTAATATTAATGTGATTCAATTACTTTAATATATACACCTACCGAATAGCTTATTCATGTAGAACATAGCACACCAATTTTGATGGAGTTTTCTTCTCTGAGCTGGATGGTTTGGTCGTGGAGCTTTCATCGTCCTTCTGAACGACATCATCAGCCCAAACCTCGGGTCGAGATGGTTGATATTCAATACAAGTTAATGTCAGTTAATGAACTACTGTAAAGTACAGAAGACTGAATAATTACTTCATTCTATCAAGAGACTAATCCATAGAACACAATCAAGACATTTATATCTGTAACATAATTAATGCTTTGAAAATCCTTCGAAAATGTCCTATTTGACAGTGTTGCTAATTTTTCTTGCATTTTTCACCTCATTTTTCTATGTGTTGGCTGTTATCAAGGATTTGTATAGTCATATTTTAATGTTTCTCAGTCTTCGTTAACTAAAGCTTTGTTTTCGTTGAAAGTATGAACCGTTCAAAGTTAGACAAACATTGAAAACCTGGAAGCGCTGGATGACTGTTTCGTCCTAGTATGGGACTCCTTAACAGTGCTCAGCCACGATCCCTCACGCGAGAACCGAATCCTGGACCTCCGGCCTTGTATGTGAGAAATTTAAATCTAGATTACCAAGTCCGTATCCAATGGTGTACATGTTCAATTTGAATCAGTCCACGGCACTGGGCGGCTATCTTTCATTGTCTTCGCTGAGTACTTTCCTCACACCTGACACAAATCAACTCCATAGATCATAGCTTTTCAAGAGGACTCTGCAAGTTTTTTCTCGAAGCCGGTCACTAGTGATTAGGTCAAACGATCAGGTTTTGATTGATAAGAGAATGAGTGACCAATAAGCTAATGACGTTTTGTCGTGTTTATTTTGTGTCCATCTTTTGTATATTACCATGTTATTCTATTACATAAAAAAGCCATTAATCTAGCTAACGGTATTGTTTTTTTTATTCCTGATCATTCGACGGCCCAACTCGATCATATGATTTCGTGAGTAGCCATCACCCGATCACATTGTACCATCTTATTCATCTGTCGATTATCATTCTACCCATCGATTTATACAATAGAAACTTCATGTCACACAGAAAACCTCACTCTATAACAGCATATGACAATTGCCAGTATAGGGTTGTGGAAATTTCTGAATTTAATTGGAGAATGAACCGACCAAAGCTTTATTCATTTATTTCGGTCAAGAATGGCATTTAATATACTATTCTGTCGGTACGTGATGTCGCATAGTTGGTAACGGAGTCTTACTTTACTGAAATCAAGATTGTGGCTTGCAGTCGTTGAATGCTATTTCTTTTTAGTTATCTGTTTGAAACATTTACTTCTTGACTTGATTCTTGTGAACAGAATTTAGATCTCATACCTTTGAGGACAGTTCTGTTAATTCAGGAACTTAACTAACTTTTAACTGTTTAGTACGTTATTTTGTACCAAAGAAACGTTAGATTGCATGGTGGCTGAGGGGCAAGAGTGATATAATTTATTACTAGAGTACCACAGATATTGATGCGAAATTGTGCTTTAATATGTTTGGGATATAACGGTTGACCATAAGTGACTCGAAGTAGCTTCGTACCATATACAGAAGAATGTAGTGGTTAAGTTCATTGAAACTGATCTCTATTTTGCTGGATCATTTCGTGCATTCATTTCACGATATTTGAATTTTGATCGTTACAACAACTGTGAAGAATTTTAAGTTCGGAATGAAACCAATGATATTGATCGACAATTGTTATTTCCCCATAAACTGATCGAAATTAAACATTTCTACTACTGGATTTTTGTACAGTAGTCTGAACTTTTACTATTCATTTACCGATTTAGGTATTCTTACTGCTATGTAATTAGAAGTATTCTCAAACTAGAACACAACAACTATTCAATGTTCATTGATCTTCAGTGATTGTCATGTATTGTTATAACTTAAAAACATTTATTCTAAATGTGCGTCATTCACGTACATATATATGTCCAATCATTATTGCAATCATCAAATTATATTGAACGACTATCAAATGATCCCTACTATCCAGAGATCCCTGGAATGACATCAGTTAGTCATAATTTACTTACTCACACCTACTACCCTTTCAGTACCACAGACCACTGACAAGGAATCCCCAAACAAAACTTTCCAGAGCTCTTCCTCCAAGTTGTTTCCAAATGCATTTCATTCTTTTGGTATCTCCCTCCAATTCCCAAAAACAATATGTTCCTTCGTCTTCATCCTTTACTTTCCCCTTCAGGATTCCAAGATGGAGCTTGCCTCGTGATACAGTCTGATGATTTCCACAATGTATGCCCTACCCACCTCCAACGTCTTCTCCTAATTTCATTTTCAACTCGAAGTTGGTTTGTTCTCTCCCATAGTAAGTTGTTACTGACAGTGTCTGGTTAACACATTTGGAGTATCTTGCATAGACAAATGTTTTATAGATACCGATACTTCTTTGATGATGGTTATGGTAGGTCTACAAGTTTCAACCCCACACAATAGAACTCTTTCAACGTTCATATTGGAGATTCAGACATTTATGTTGGTTGACAGTTGTTTTGAGTTCCATATGTTCTGCAGTTGTGGGAATGCTGACCTTACATTGCCAATTATTTCATTCACATCTGCATCAGATTCTTCACGTTCATCGATTATGCTGTCCAAGTACGTAAAACTGCCCACCTCTTCCACAGTTTCTCTATCGAGTGTGATTGAGTAGGTGGTCTGTGTGTTGAATTTGAGGATCTTGATTTATCCCTTGTGTATGTTGAGATCTATTGCTGTGGAGGTTGATGCTACACAGACTGTCTTCACCTGTATTTGTTGATGTGTGTAGGATAGAAGAGGATGGTCATAATCAGTCGACAACCAGGAGAAGAAGGAAGGGTGAGAGCAAGCAGTGTTGTCTGACACTGGTCCTCACTTGGAATACATCTACCAGCTGTCCTCCATACACGACTATCCAGAGTAGTACATCGTATGAATTCCGTATGATGATGACGATCTTCTCAGGTACACCAAAGTGTTAACGATGGTTCCATCAGCTTCTTCTATCCACACTGTTATATGCTTTCTCATAGTCAAAGAAGTTGATGTGTAGTGACGAATTCCATCTGATTGATTGTTCAACGATGATCTATAATGTCATGATTCGGTCTATCCACGACTGAACCTCATGGGACCCAGATTGTTTATATCGACGTTGTGTATCTATTGGACCATTCATTCTATTCAGCAACACTGTGGAACACTTGTCCTGGTACTGATAGTAGTGTGGTGTCTCTATAACTGAATTCTCACAACTGTTCAGATCTCCTTCATTTTGTACACTGACGAGCTATTCTTGGATCCAGTCTGTCGGAACTTGTTCTTTCTTTTAATTCCTCCTAAATGGAATGTGCAGCACTTTTGCAGTCACCTCTGTGTCTGAGTTGAGTGCTTCAGCTGGTTTGTTTTCTTGTACTACCGATTTCCCATTCTTGATTTGTGTGATGGTTACATTGATTTATTCGATGGTTAATGGGTTGACATCATTGGGAATGTCTGAGTGTGTTTCTCCTATGTCCGTTGTGTTCAGTGTGACTGGTCTGTTGAAGAGCACCTCCAAGTATCCTACCCATCTGTTGCACTATTCTCAATTCTCAGTGATCAGCTTTCCATCTGTGTCCTTGAGTGGCAATCCTGGTTTACTATATTTCCCTGTTAGTCTCTTCGTCATGTTATATGGTTTTCTGATATTTCCTTCACTTGCAGTTTTTCTGTTGTTAATGTTAGGTATTCCACATGTTTCGATTTGTCGGCTTCAATGCTCCTCTACACTCACTTGTTTCTAACCGTGTATTTGGTCTGTATCTGGACTTTCTCTGTCCTGTTCATCTGTTGTTAATTGCAGTCTTCATCATCATCATCATCATCATCATCATCATCATCATCATCATCATCATCATCATCATCATCATCATCATCATCATCATCATCATCATCATCATCATCATCTTCTTCTTCTTCTTCTTCTTCTTCTTCTTCCCCTTTCTTGAATTCTGTCCATTGTTTCAATACAGATTCATTCATTATGGTGATACTTGTTGCAGTCCAGCACCTAGTGTCACGTTGAAGTTAGTGTTTCTTCAATCCATTTCTAGTTATTTGCTAAAGTAATTTCCTCTTCTCTGAACAGATCTTGTAGGACTTGAAACCTGTTGTAGGGAGTTATGTTGAATTCGTTGAGTTTGTCAGTATCTGAAAGAAACGTTGTATTAAACCCTTGTAATACTTCCTCTCCATTCGTCTAGCGCTTCCTTTACTTCAGTTTCATCTTGGCCACAAGCATGTGGTGATCGGAATTTATGTCAACTTCCCTCTTTGTTCTCGTGTCCTCCATGGATCTTCCTAATATTTTATTGCAGCAAATATGATTGACGTGATTCTCAGTGGTGTGATCCAGTGAGACCCATGTAGCTTTTTGTATGCGTTTTTGGTGGAACATGTGGCCACCAATGACCATTTACTATACTAATTGAAGCTACTTAATATTAACTATAGGTAGTACATTGTCTTATCTATATATATATATGAAATAATAAGCTGCAAATGACATTTTGAGCCAGTGTCCGCCTAGTGCTTGTGCGTGTAAGTCTTCCACATTGTTGAGACATTCCATGTACCTATATTAATTGCTACTCTGGTTGTTAAGAGTTAAGTCGGTCTCGTGAATTTCGACGAATTTCAGCTTACACATCAGGCATCATAACTGTTCTCAATGAAAATCCTTCAACTTGTGGGATGGTGTCTAAAAGGTTTAAACGATTTATTTCCTGGTTAGCATGTTTTGGTAAAGTCGTCTTCTAAGTCATGGGCTTGCTTACTCAATACACGATGGTAGTAAAGTGTTTTCAATGGTTGTTTACACATAATCGATTCCTGATCCCAAATGATTGCAAGACGTTGTTCTGCGCAGAAATCATAAAATTACCAAATACACACACTTTTATATTTTTCTATGGTCAACATTTTCTTTTTAATTTCATACTACCTACAATCTACTTTATGAATGTTGTCTGACTTCATTGATACCTGATGAAATCATTTTTAACCCCCGTTTTTAAACTCTACTGTATAAGCATGTAGATGGATGGAGCATTTGGAATTGAGAACGTCACTTTTGGTTTTCAAGAGAAGTTCAAATATCATGTATGGCGAGATGCAGAAATACCTCTTCCTACTGCCTTCAATACTTAAAATAATCAAAAATAATTGCTTTCCGCCACCATGAAATAAAATGATAATTTTAAACTGATAAAATTTTCAGATTTACCTCTCTAGACAGTATGTGACACAAGTGAATAGATACTATTACAAAGTCGTGACCATGAACCCTTTGTGATGTGTACTACTGATGTCGACAAATGTAAGTAGTATATATCATTGATCGAAAGTGGAATGCAGGGAGGGAGAAGGTTGACAAAATAGAAGAAAACGAGAACAGAGAGTGATTTGTATAGAAACGAAGGAACAACAAAGTCTGAGATAATTGATGAATATTTTGCAAATGAAGTATTGCTTTATAGATCTCAGATTTTACCAAGATGTTCTGTAGTGTGTTCTCGTCCACTACACCCTAATCTTGAAAAAAGCCTCAACCAGACAGCATTAGATTTTATGGACGAACTTGTAAGACATTTCCTCTTGGTTTTTACAATAAAATAACCAGACATCACCTCTTACATTTCTGCATGAAATCCACTCATCAATTAGGCAACAGAGTTTTTTTTCTTTATGTCTGTTGTCATTTCATGATCGATACCCTAACCTTAAACCCATTATTCACACACAGGATACCAAATCCTAACGAATAATAATATGAGGATTCTTGAAAATCTGTTTGGGTCCTTTTAAGACTTCTAAAAGACAGATAATTTACATTCATAAGGGTGAGTTAATCCGATTAATTGACAGAGTAACCTGAGGAAATCATTAATAGATTTATTGATAATGTAAAATTTTAGATCAGAGAGGGTTTTGTGGAGAATTTAGTATTTTCATAGTTGAAATCATGAGTCAATTGAAGCTAGACCACCATGGAAAACCTGGAAGCACTGGACGGCCGTTTCGTCCTATTGTGGGACTCCTCAGCAGTGCGCATCCACGATCCTGCATCTATCGGTTAAGGGCTCTGGCTCGAGACTGGTAGATCCTGGGTTCGAATCTCGCGAGTGCGGGATCGTGGATGCGCACTGCCACTGAGGAGTCCCATAATAGGACGAAACGGCCTTGAAGTAGTGCTTCCAGGTTTTCGATGTTGGTCTAGCTTCGGTTGACTCATGATTTCAACTGTGAAAATGTAAAATTTGTCTATGCTTTGCAATAATATTGTTTTCCTTTTGATAAACTATCCATTTACAAACTCTATTTTCCGATTGGTCAGAAGCTGGTAGAAAACTCGTTGCGTATTTCTTAAACTCATCTCCACAAAATACTGTCGCCAACACTACAAGTCATGACTTCCTACAAGAATTATGAGGAACTACATCTTCCAACTCCACATTATTGTGGAGAAAAACGTTCACTAGAAATTTTTACATAAATATATAAATAAACGTATCAAAGGAAATATTGAAGAGAATTGGTACAATAAGAACTGTTTTGTTTTAGCCTTCAAAGTTAATAAAAGGAACAAACTGGGGAATTTTAGTGAATGCTTCATTCTAGTTTGAAGCTCACCCGTAGTATTGATATTGATGATTTTACCAGAAATCAAACCTAAAATGTGCAAGCCCTGACAATGAATGCATCGCCTGTGTTTAGATCATCACTGAGTTGGCAATTACTAGTTCACATTTCCAATTTAGTTAGTATTAATTATCATGAAATGATAAAGATTTGCAACTTGGGTGGATGCTTTTGGTGTTGTTGAGTTCTGTGAACAAGACTGTTTAATTGTGGAGTTCTCATAGACACTCTGAACAACATCATCAAACCATATTCCTGGATTTGTTACATAATGGAAAAAAGATTGAAAATCCTTAGAGCACTAGAAAAATATTGTTCTCTGCTTAATCAGTTGAAAAGATTATTCAAGAACATCAGATACTTTTATTTAGGATAAATTAATTTGCGCTCTTTATAAAATTATCTATCGCTGAAGATACATTGTTTTTGATGACGGTCTGCTTAATTTGAAGGCGGTATTTATCGCGAGTTGAATTCACTTGGGGTAACAGTGAACAACAAGTGACACCGGAGAGCTATTCCAACTTAGTATGGGCCTTATGGTACGTGTGTATTCAAGTCCTAGCTAGTGATTGAACATACTAGCTAAGTGCTCGTTGCAAGACCTAAAGGTCATACTATCAACATGTGTTATTTCTTTTAACTTGATAATAATAAATATTATCATAGGAACAAACAGTTGAACGGAGTGAATATTAATGATCATTTTGTTTTGTAGATCACATTTTCTTCATCCTGTATAAACTGTGAACAAATTAGAAAATCTCATTCAGTTATAATAATGATGATGATGATGAAATAGCAGTTTGATATTTTACAGTTCAATTCAAATTGGAGTGTTATTCTCCAACTAGTTAGAGAACTGTTTATTTTTCTGGAGAATCCACTTTTCGAGGCATGAACAAATAAATTGCTAACAAGTTACTCACTGTGATCATGTATGTATGAGTGTTTATTTCTTACGAGATTGAGGTTGTTTATTCATTACTGTGAGTAACCAAGGTTACTAGTAATTGTTGTCGTATAAATGAGTAACACCATAATATTTTGGGGGAGGAGTTTTAGTAGATTAGATAACAAGTTATGAAACGATTAGTATCACTTAATACTTGATCAAAACACAAACTACCATAGTGAGGAGAGATTACAATGTCTGTCGAGATGGAATAATGTGCATATTCATATAGTGGGAGGAATTAGTAGAAGTGGATTTAATAAGCTCTAGTTTGTGTAAGTAACACTACATAGTATGATGTGAAATGAAATTAGATGAGTGGCTGACATCTTCCTTTGAGGTAGTTTAATGCACGAGAACAAACAACATCGGTAATAAGAACTAAGATCTATTTATGAAAGTGGATAGGAAAAACACTGACTGATTTGATAGATGCATGGAAAAGTAACCGATCAATATGTATCTTATAGTTAATTGAACTTGAATAAGCGGGTTGTGTGTATGTTTATGGTGTCAGTCATTATGTTAAGACTCATGAACCCATATGGTAATTTTAGCTAAATCATAATTGGTTAACCAAATTCTAATCATAGTATTGTTAAATTGGTGTTTCCAGAATGCATCGGTAATGTTGTAAGGTACTCATGATCTGACATTGTCAATCCATGTATAATACTTACCATTAGTCATCGAGTTAACATTTGTTGGTCTTTATTTTTCCAACTACTATAAATTGTTTAAATATATTCTGAGATCATTATTCAGTGTTATCAGTAGATAGCTGACTGATCATCAATAAAATGAATTCTTTTATTTACATTTCATTATAAATAGGTGGTTGAATGTAATCAACAGGAAATTATGCCTAATCGAGTTTTTGAGCCATTTGACCATACTCGTCAGTAAAACCTACTTGTAATCTTGAGGTACTCGATGTTTTCTATGAGATTCTAATCCGTGCCACCCAATTCCACAATTTGGGACGTTACCTTTTAGTGATTAAGGTAGAGACTGACTTCCTATAGAACTGAGATACTTAAAAATGATTGATTACTGAATAGTGAACAATATCATTTTATAAATAAATAATATATTTGTAGTATCCCGATGAGTAGATATTACTAATATATTATTTATTCATAACAATCCACCCAATGCTCAATTTATTCGAAATTATCAAGTCACACATTGATAATGATGCCTACAAATATCATTTTAGTCCAATCCATTGATGGTGATCGAATTCTGTCGGTCAAGTTTTAGTGTGACCAATAGTCTAAGTGGCTTGATATCTAATTCATTATGTCCGGATGTTAGGCATTTCAAATCCATCTAAAGGTACCAATTCTCCAAGATTTCAGGTATGTCTCGCTGATGAATACCATCAGAGCTTCTTATTGGCTTCCTCCAACCACCACCTTACATCTGAACGTAGTGCAAACGATGTCAAGTCACTTGAACTAGTGACCACATTGTAACTTGATCGATAGAATTCGATCATCACTAAAAAGTGAATAAACATGAAACTGTTCACTACTCAGCGGTAACTCAATTTTTCCTAGAATTAGGATAAGTATTACATAAAATCACAATGAAAATAATTGTTATTTTTTCTAGTTTTTCTCATAAGTGATAATTGTTTGTATATATCTCTAAATGAGTGAATATTAGTATTTGACCTGAATACATTCCTTTAGTTCTCCACCCCCTTTAAAACTCTTAGTTACCAAGTGAAAATGAAAAGAATTATGTTATTATTACAAGTCATAATGACCTTATTTAACCTGTCACTTTGCAATGAAAAGAATGTTTATTCACATAGTTATTGTTGTTGTTACAGATTGTTGATGTGACTGATAACGATGGTCATTGTTTACTTAAATTATTATTATTACTATTTGCTTTTTATCCTTCTCCCTCTTTTTTTTTCTTTTCTATCGTCGACATCACTATCATTAACGTCTTATCTAATCGCTTTTAAAAACTACCCATAATGTATGCATGTGCATACTCCTATATATATTGAGTGATTGATTGATTTTACCGCTAAAATTCAACGTCCTAACAACTTTTCAACGAATGGGACCTATGAAATTGTTATCCATTTGTAACTAATTTATTTTATAGACCAGATGTCTTATGATCAAATATGTAAAATAGAAAAAAGTTTTTTTCTGTTTTAAAAGGGGCAGTATATATTTGAATTTGGCACGTTTATTGACAACAACAACAACAACAACAGCAAAAAAATAAAGATCGTTGACACCTGCTCAGCTGTAACCCAGCTGATGATTAAGTAATAATAATGATGATTTATGCATAGTTTGAAGAAGAATCATTTCTAGTCTGTTTTTCCTGATTTTAGGACAGAAAAAAATTTTTTTATTATTTTTTTCCCTGTTACTCAGTTAAACAGAAGGTATTTCGAATTAGTTTACATAATACCTTTGAATTTATTATGAAATTTCTTAAAATGAGGTTAAATCGTTTCGATGTCATTTCAATTGAACATTGATATTAGATACGAAGAAAAAAAGATTATTTTTTAGAACCAATCAATAGGTCAACTGTTCTTTTTTCTTTCTTCTTTGTTATTCAACAATAGTTAACTGAAATTACATTGTGATCTAACAAGAAACACTTAATCTTTTAAATAATTTTTATAAGCAGTTAGTTTCTCCGTGAGGGTAACAGGCGTAAGTAAGAGACTAACCAGTTGCAGCCCTAAACATCAATGGGAAGATTCAAACAAACAATAATAAGTAAATTTAAACTTCACCCATTGCACTACCAAATGGCTAACAGGACTCAGTAGCTGAGTGGGTAACGCGATGGCGTTTGAAGCGAACTGTAATGGGTTCGAGTCCCAGAGTGAACATCAACTATGAGATGCAGGTACATCTAGCTGACGAGTCTCAAATAGGACGAAACGCTCGTTAAACTGGATTCCACTGCTAGCCACTATCCATCTTTACTTACAATGCTTGTGAATTAAGGCAATGTCGAGGCAATACGCACATTATGCACATATGCCAATTAGAGACTGATCAATTGCAGTTCTAAACATCAATGGGAAAATTCAACCAAACAATACCAAGTGAATGTAAGTAAGTTTTTACAAGTTTTATTTGTATTAAATTCATCTACTATTGTTTTCGGTCAGTATTCTTTTAGTGGGTTGTTTGTGGAGATTTTTTAGTAATTTTTTATATACAGTTGAAATCATGAGTAAATTGAAGCTCAGTAGTCTGTCGGTTAAGTGCTCGCGCTCGAGACTGGTAGGTCCTGTGTTCGAATCTCGTGAGGCGGGATCGTGGATGCGCACTGCTGAGGAGTCCCACAACAGGACAATATTCTTTAAGTTTAAAATATTCTCATATGCAATAATGACGTCTTGACGAAGAAGATTCATTTTTCAATTGTGTAATACGAAATAAGGCTGTAAGGTCTTTTATGGTTTTTGATATAGTTTTATTTGTAACAAAATACTTTTCCCAATTTTGTTCCCATTATTTGAGGGATCATTGAAAGCATTCAGAAGTTATGCTACTTAGTTTCTTGAATGTATCACTATATTTCACCTATAGATCATCTTACAATACAAACCTTGTAAATTTACTTTGCATTTTTTTACGAGTAAAATAAATCATAAAAAGCTGGAGAGTGGAAAGAATATTATACCATAAACTGAACAGTATCACACAAATTTGCTTGTAGACCACTTAGAAGACAGCATTTACTTTGACCGTGGTGAACAAAATGAATTATTAAATTTTCATAGACTGATTTTAGTATTGAACAGCTGTTTCGTCTAGGTATGAGATTCATAAGGATTGGATATCCACAACCCCCACAAAAAGGGATCTAACTGAAAACCTTCGGTCTTGTTTACGTTGTAAACTACTGGGTTAAATGAAAATGCCATCCAGTGCTTCCTGATGTTCGAGAGAAGTTCGGTCCTTGATATAAACTATGAAAATACTACGAACATTAAAAATCACTCAACACAACCTTGATTTTTGATTGACTTTTGTGACACTTTGTCTATCATGGTCCTTACCTTACTATCGATTTCTCGCTATCATCAACTCTGAGATGCAGGTACATCCAGCTGACGAGTCCCAAATAGCTTTTATCCTAACACAACGGATTCGTCAAAATTTGAACCAGAAATGTGATTAAAAAAGAGGAAAATTATTTATAGGGCAACTTAATGCCTTAAATATATCACCAAGAGAAGCTGTTCAAGGGAATCTTCCCCAAAATGGTCACTGGAATGCATTACTTTTAAATCATATGCTTTTCTGGGTACAAGGTATATAGGCTGTAGCTTGCTTTCAACTGGAATACGAGAACATGTCCCAGTGTGATCCTACAAGTGTGAGAGGAAAGCAGTTAGAAGTTCCATTCTTGAACACTTAATCGTCCTACCGATCCACATGTTGATTTTAAGGCTGTTTACACAATTCCTCCAAATCTACCTAGATCTCTTCGTATTCAACTCCTTAAAACAGCAAAAGCTTTTACCATCCATGAGCTCAAGCCAGAACCGTGCGTACAAAAGAAGTACGTCTTACCGTTATCTTGAACTTAATCTATCATTTCATTCAGCATTTGAAAATATCCCTCTCTCCTTTTACTTATGCCTCATAATCCTTCTTGATATTATTTCGTCTAATTTTTCACTTCTATTACCTTCAATTATTGTAATGAAAATATCTTAATCATCTTACTTCATTCACATAATCCGTTGCCAACTTCTTAATTTTACAAGGCTTTTTATTTGCACACGCACAATCTGTTATTGTTAACATCCATATGACGCAATCTAGCATTATAATCTTCTTACTACATTATCATGTTTAGCTTCTTTTTCTTGTTTGAAATCCCTAAGCCCTGAACTTCTACAAACCTTCAAGGGTCCTAGAAAGGGAGTGTTATCTTTCGACTTTCTCTTTATGGGAAATATTCTAAATGTTTTTGAAGTCAGCCTGGTCCTATGTTGTAGCTGACTTGATAGTCACAATCGGTAAAGAGCCTGAAATATGCGTCATCGTGGCAAAACGAGTCACAACGATAGTAGTCCCGATAATAATGAGACTAGAAATTGAGGATATGGTTCGGAAAGGAATGAAAAAACCTACAGTGAGATAAAAGATGAGTACGCCTGAACCATTGTTACCAATTCCGAGCCAAGTTACTCAACATCCTTAACCACTGGTACTGATCATAACACGGACCCTAACCACGTGTATTCCGTGCCTACCAACATAGCTAAGTTCAATATTTAACAACTTCATGGACTAATGTATCCGGTTCTTTACCAACCTATTCCTATTTCAGACAATACTGCGACTTCAAGTAGACGGTAGCCAAGAATATGTAAAACGTAATTGTAATTCTTTTAGAAAGAAACAAGGTTTTGAAATATCTCGGAGATAAATTCTATTAAAAAAGCGACGATTGGTTTTGCTGGATGCAACAAAATGATAAGAACCAAATGAAAAAGATATCTTTATAAATAATTATACAATTTTTTGTACAAATATAGGAACTGTAAAAATATCAATAAAAGACAGTTATTTCACTCTCATTTTTATTTGACGTGAATGGGCAGGCGAATTGGGTGTATCATTAAAAAATGGAGTATCCACAGGACGAGTTTTTAAACGAGACCTTTTATCATCTTTACGTGTTGGATCAGAATGTTTGGAAATTCTATCCGATGGCATTTCAGAGTGTTTCGATGAAGTATGCTTAGAAGATTTTTGTTGCTGGTGATGCTCGTGATGATGACGATCGCTATGTGACTTCTTTTGTAATTTATGCTTGTCTTTAGAATGTTTCCTCTTTTTACGATGCTTTTCATCATTTGAACAACTTGACTCTGATTCACTACTACTACTACGACTACCATCACTAGAAGATGAACTTGAAGAAGACGATGAAGATGAAATTGATATATCACCTAAGACGGATGACGGTAGTTTATTCTTGGATTCAGATTCTTTTTTTGCCAACGCTGAATCACGTGATGCTTGTAAATGTTCACGAAGGTCTAAGGTTAAACCGCCTAAACCAATTGTGGTTAAAAAATTAATAGCAAATCGCGTATCTTTAGGATTATCACGTGGTAGAAGACCAGCAAAAAATGGCTGAAGTGTTTCATCACGAAGTCTTGCTTGTAACTTCGATAAGCCCATAAATGAACAAAGTTCCAGAAAAAGATGTTTGAGAAATATACGTCCAGAAGAAGTCGTATCACGTTCATTCAAGCGTACACATTCAAATACACCCCATGATATAGAATCAGAGTATAAAAGATGAGCAAACAAGAAAGCAACATTACGTAATTTTGCAGTTTCCAATCTATGAATAATTGAGTATTGTTCAGAGAAAATCTTTTCAAACTGAGCAACATAACTACGGGGTGGACCTGATTCTTCTACAACCGGTGCAGGAGTTTCTTCTTTCGCTGTAGACTTACTGACTTCTTTATTACTTCTATATCGGCTACCGGGACCTAAGTCAGAGCTTACAGAAACAGTAGTAGATCCCGTGTTGGATGGGGTACTAGATGGAAAGACAACTCGGCAAAGTCTTTGTGCTAATCGACCATAACGGCTTTCATAACTACGTGTTTGAGCACAACAATCTAAAACCATAGAAGCCACTTCATACTCTTCTCCAGGTTTAATTTTCAACTGTAGCAGACGATGTCCAGCTTCATCTGCACTTAAACTACTTTGCAACATTAAGTAGATGGTACGACGTAGGTGGACTAGATTTGTTTCTGTTTGATCAATAATTGTTTGTTGATTCTCTGCAGTTGCAGCGGCACTACGTTTATGTTCTTCATCCTCTTCATCATCGTTATCATCTTCATTACCTGATTCGTCTGAATCTTCACCTTCATTTTCACCATCTGACTCAGCTTCTGAATCTTCATTCGATTCAAATAATGCTTCTCTAATTTCAGCATATTTTGCTTCATTTGCCAAGAACTCTGGATCGAATTTAAACACATTCAAATGTTCCTCTGGATCTACTTGATCAAGAAGTGAAGTTGTATGAGTGATTTGATCACTTTCTTGAATTACATCAAGTTCTGGCAAGACAATTGGATGATCTTTCCATCCATCACGACGAATCTGCAAGAAAGTATTCATGTAAAACAATATAATATAAAATAAGAGATTTTTTATCACTGAAAAATCTATTTGTTTATCAGGATACTCATTTAACTTAATTGCAAAAATTCACTTATATTTTTAAAATATCATTCGTCCTCAGTTTTGAGCAGTCAAAGAGAGAGAATGTATAGCTAAACAATTTAGCATTGTGTCCATATAACTTAAAACCATATCTACAAGAAAGTTCCCTAAGGCTAAGAACTAAGCAAATTATTATGGATTGGTGTGTTGTATTTGAAGGTTCAATCTAATCACTAAATATAGACTCCTAAAAACTTGACAAAACAAACATGGGGTGGGAGGAGACGAAGAATATGAGAAGATTTACTGTCAAAGTCGAACAATAGTTAACACAACTTAAGTGTATGATATAAGTTACCAGGCGGAACAAGATGGACATGTTAGCCTTGGCCATGGTCAGGTAAGTAGTCCGCCTACTCACAATAACCTGTCCACAATTTCGTCTCTCACCTATCATCTGACCTTGGAACAACACATGATTCACTTAAGTTTGGTATTCATATCATTACGAAGTTATATTTCCCTGTCTAGATCACGGTTAATGGATTCATGACATCATTTACAATAATTATGAATGGTCTTGTACAAATCAACGGTATTAAAACACGCATAGGAAATATTTCTAAAAATATCAGCCAAAGCAACTGACCTATCAGTTGATATTCATTCAAAAGTGAATTCACATCCAAGAGGCCAACAAATTCAATGTTAAATCTCATAACGCATGTTAGCGTATAACTGTTGTTTGTTGCGCTATACTACTTATCGTCATTCAGTAGTTAATGTTATACCCAACCATTTTCATAACTTGAATATTGGAACGATTATCTTTCCGTAACAACGAACTACCACTAATCGAAATCATTGGTAATCTTATTTCTATAATTTAGCTCATTTTACCACTTATAATAATATTTTTTCCTATTTTCAATGTTCAATCTATATTTGTTTGAAACTCCTTAAAACTTTGTGTCATGAATGGTTTGTCCTATTTTTGAAACACACATAAATCATTGTTACCTGTTTGAAGTAACCGTGTGATATCCTACCGTTTATAATATACGATATAGATTTCTTCTTATTTTGAATATACACACATCAAGGAGCTTAATTACTTCATTAAAAAGTCGAATTGATTCAACGATAAATTGATTTTATGTCATATTATAATTTAAGGTCATTTTTGTGAAACTGCATGAATTCCAGTAAATGCGGACTATGAAACTATTGTGAAAATTTAATCATAGCCACTATCCAACTTTACTTCAAGATGCTTATTAATTAATAACAATATCGAGGCAATCCGCTGAGAATGCCAAAATAGACTGATCAATTGGAGTCTTTAACATCAACAACGGGAAGAATATTAATACAACCCTTACGAATGGCATGGTTCAACTTGTTTTAATTAATTAGAGATGAAACCTATGGTAGTATTCCTTACTAAAACAATAAGAGTTTTGATAACAATGAGAAGCAAAGTCAGAAACCTCACCTGGAACATAACTTCTAACATATAAGAAATACGTTTATCACATTGGCCTTCATTTAAGATACGTCGAAGATGTTCAAAGATTCCATGTACACCTTTTGGTACAAGACGTGAAAGCATTGCACCACATTCTTTAAGAACAGATACTGCCACTTCTACACTGTCATCGGTTGTTTGCTCTAGTAGTAACGTCAATAGTTCCAGGATTATTAATTCATGAACGACTTTTTGGTTGACCAAATGAGCTAGAAATCGTGCGGTGGACAAACATCGATCTTTCTGATTACGTCGAAATGCTTTACGGAATTCATTGATTAATCGTTTAAGAACCAGTTCTCCAACCTGGTAATGGTGATAATAAAAAGACATTTGATAAAGTACTGAATCTCACTACATTTGCATGACAATAATAATAATACACCGAACTTAAACTATAATTAAGAATGTAATTTTTAATAATTATAGCATGGTTTCTGTTATTTTGCAGTTGTTCATCTACGACCGATTCACCGAAAATTTTCTCCAAAATATTTGGATCTCAAAAAACGACCAATTATTCTAAAGAAATATTGTTAAATCCAGTCGCTAAAACGAATATCTGCTATAATTAAACAACCGAAAGTAGTTGCTAGATTGATGTTGTGGGCAGGTTTGTATATAGTGATGACCTAGTTGAACTTAGTTGTCTGGAACACTTGTTCGTTTAGATCCTATCATTCCAGGAAAGTCAGTTGGAGAACAGCAAGACTCAAAGCGGCAACTTAAGACCTGAGGGAAAAGTTATTCCGGTGCTTGGATATGACGACACTAATGTGTTCCCCTTAGAAAACAGCATTTACGAGGTTAGAAAAGGTCAAGCCTAAAAATAACACACCTCATCTTGCCCGACGGACTCTTATCGCTGGCGTTAGAGCTCTCACAGTACGCAGCTAACTCGTCAAGAACCCCCCGTTAGGTCATGTTTGGCCGAAATCAAGAAAATATCACTTGAGATCTGTGATCACATATAAAAGCCGCCAATACTACTAAATAAGGCAGTTTCCTTACCGAGTATCTCGAGAAGAAATATCTTCCCACAGAGAGAGTAACTGGGCAGTAAGAACCACCCAGACAATTCATAGGCTGGATTTCAGCCGTTTATGTGCAGTCTGAATAAACCGGACATTGAAAACTCAGAAAGATAAGAACAAACGCTGTTGCCCCTCTGTCTTCTCCCTCTATGTTCCCATTGACAGCAGTTTGCATGTAGTAAAGGATAAGTTCTACAGAAAGTTTCTCCTACAAACAGCTAAACACTCAAACGTCATAATCACAGTAGGAAACTTTAATGCCTAATTATGTTGTTGAAATCAAAGCGGGAAACACTTGGGTGGATTTTAGAGCCCCAGATCAATAAACAGACAACGGCGACTCTCTACTGCAGACAGGTTCAGGAAATGGTTTAATCTTAGCAAACATTAACTTTAAACATAAACATATCGCCTAATATGGTGACTTCCACGGCAGACTAAAGGAAGGACGCAGATATACCACACTGCCATCGGCCATCGTCCAACAGACTCGATAGAAGAATGCCACTCATTTTAAGACACATGTTCAAGCTCTAATCACGTTATAGTCCGAGCACGTATATGTTTTGGCCTTACCAGATCTTAAATCTTGATTTAAGTTTGTGATAGACATCATGTTCAGCGATCATGCATCGTCCTCTAAATTTTCAGGGATTAATCTACCACTTGACAAACCTACTTATTGACCTTGAATATCCAGATGATATAGATCTATCTGGCAAAAATGCTGACTTAATGCAGAATTTTCTAATTGATTTAAGCAACAATCCAAGTATTATTGGGGTAATTCCTTTTAAATGAAAAATTTTGCTTCAAGGCTCATCTGTACCATTGCCTAGCTGATCATAAGGAGTGAAGAGGTTGAGCGCGTTGGCTACTTTATTTACCTTGAAAGTCACTCCAGTATTGGTGGTTGGTGTGACTAAATCTTGGGACGGGTTCAGAAAGATCGGTTGGTTTTTCTGAACTTGCGCCACACAGTAACTTTAAAACTATACGTCAAGATTTCTACTGTCTTTTATTTATGGTATGCATCTTTCCTTCTAGAGTAAAGTGATTTGATGAAGCTATTCTGTTATTGTGAACGTGGAGCATCACACAAATGTGCGTTAACTAAAGTTTACATATTAAAAGTCCAGAGATATATTAACAATTAATTTCACATATATAATCTCATAAACTGATAGCATTTTGTTTACCTTGGGAAATTTCGAATTTACAACAGCAACAAGGGCTGAGAAAACATGGGTGAAAGTTGGTGATGCCGATTGTGCAGTTAAAAGGGATCTAACAAATAAACCTCTACCTCTAACAATATTTTCCATGAGTAGTTGTTTGACAACTTCAGATAAGTTGGATACATTCACTTTATTAATAAAACCATGGATGGATTTTTTCAGTGCTTCCCAAGCAATTCGTTGATAGGCCTCAGATGATTTGTCAGTTATCTGGGCTTGCATTTGACGAAGTCGACCAGGGGGAATATACGCACCACCAGTTTTACCAAATATGTTGGCGAACTTGTCAGGATTTTTTGACGAATCATCTTTCTTAGGGTTCTCCGACACAGTGCTACTCTTCTCATTTTCTGGACTATATCTAGCACGTTTAGTCCCACGATCCATTGCGACAATACTTGTTGAAGAACTATATTAAGTTGATTAGGTCCACTATTTTTGTCAGCCTGGTTTTAATGTGAGTTAAGTTACTAAAAAGGCACATACACGACGACGTTAGGTTATGCATAAGACAGGTATATAATGAGTACTTGAACAACCAAAACGGGATTATAACAAGGAATACTTATATATATAAATAAAGAGAAGACAAGGTGCAGGTTGTAACCTGAACTGTTCAAAAGAGTATTCATAATCAGTTCAGAAATAATTTTCCTTAAAGTAGAGTACAGGATAACCGCTTCGCTCTTACTCTGCAACCAAAATGTGCTACAGTTACGTAACCTTAAGAATCCAACATTTGTGTTTATGAATTACTAATGTTGGTATAACATATGAGATTTACGAAAGGTGAAAACCAGAGCAGCTTATGCCAGTCACAACCATCCTTGGTGTTGTGATGATACCAGTTCGTTCATGTAAGGTAGAATACATAACACATTGTAAGTTTTCCCCCATCTCTGTGAATTCTGGCACTCAGTGGAGAATTATTCATTAGTGTTTCTGAATGATTACTAGTATTTAGTGAAAACATCATGCTAGTAACGCGAAATTTCGGCAGTGTTTGGGATCAGTGATAACAATCTAAGCTGTTTTACTATTTTTTATAAAATTAATTTTAGTGGTTAAATTATGTTTCAGGCACATTAGTTTAGCCGCTTCCACATTACCCATTATTAACAAGCTCCCTAAACAAGTAGAAAGAGGTAACTAGTTTATGGTACGTCGCTGTGGCATGATAAACCGTACATTTTTAGCATCTTTTGCTCTATCACAACATCAGTCAGTCAGTCAGCTATGAAGATTGGCACATTTATGCATCGGTCCAAGTTGCCATACCCCATTAGCACTACAAGATAAACACCGAATTCATAGAAGTAGTTAATTTAATGGTGGTAATATATAAAACATTGTATATAAGAAAATAGTACAGGAAGAAAGAAAGATATGAAGCAATTTTAATCTCATAGTTTAAGGGAAGACAGAGAATGCATACACCTGCGCCATTGTAATCGATTCTGCGCCATGTCACCCAGAGTCTCCAACCATTGGTTACGATAGTCACGCGGACCCCAACCAGGTTTTTATTTTTTATTTATTTAAACACATAAATATTGGTACAAAGGGGCACCAGATAAATATGCGCCTCACAAATCTCATTCGATTTGTGTGAGGGCTGTGATACTGCCCAGACTGAAGCAGGTGGTTTTCTTAGGGGACCACACCCGGAGCCTTTCACCTAAAGGTCTAGTCCACAAGGCAGTGGAGCATCGTAAGGAGATACAGTCCCATGGTAGACGGTGACCAACAGTTGGTTCATACGCCATTCGTTTCTTCAGGATACTGGAGCCCATGTGCACCATTGGTTTGGAATCAGGGTTTTCCAACTCCCCTAGGTGGACGCGCCATATCCACCAACCCGGTTAAAGCGCCGGACATTCGCTTTTCGTCCTCTCACTTTTGTGAATAACACCCCCGCCACGAGAAGGCAGTGAGTAGGACTTCCCTGGCAGAGGCTATATATTCGCGTGGCCATATGAGAGCATTTCGAGAGGGAGAGCAGACTCTCCCCACTCTCGGCCGTACCAGGGCATTTGGGGGCCAACATGGCTCAGACTAGAAGTTAGTGACTTCAAGCACTGATGCCATGTTTTGGTTTGGCCACCCCTAACTGTCTTCCAACCATCCCCAATACTAGTCAGCATTGCGCGTCGTGGTAATCAGTGTTCAGGCATACGTAACACGTGGCCCAACCATCTCAGTCGATGAAGATTCACAACCTCATCAACTGGTTTGCCATCATTCCCTAATATCATGTGTCTAACCTCACTATTACTTAGCCGGTGATCCCAGCAGATGCGAGTAATATTTCTAAGGCATCTGTGATCAAATACTAGTAACCCACGAGTATCTTCTACTCCTAATGGCCATGTTTCACAGCCGTAAAGTAGAACAGAGCGAACTGCTGCGCAGTATACCCGTCCCTTTATTGATAGACAGACATCTCGTCTTCGCCATAGGTGACGTAAGTTGGCAAAAGCCAAACGAGCTTTTTGAATCCGTGCTGGGATTTCGTCAGACACCAACCCATTAGGGTTGGTCAGACTTCCAAGATAAGTGAAGTTGTCCACGCGTTCGACTACTTTACTCCCTATCCTTAGTTCAGGTGTTGACGCAGGCCAGTCCTGGAGTAACATTTTACATTTAGAGGGGGGAGAAATGCATCCCAAACATCCTGGCATTATTACTCAGTTCTAACAGAAGACTCTGTATTTTGTCAGCGTCTTCACCAAACAGGACTATGTCATCTGCGTATTCTAAGTCGATTAGTCAGTCAGTCAGTCAGCTACAATTAGTGGACTTCCTGGTAGGAGATCAATTCCTGAAAATTCAGTCGACGAGAGTGTTATTTCCAGCAATAGATGTATAATGAAGTTAAACAAAAATGGGGATAGTGGACAACCCTGTCGGACACCACTTGAGGTTGTAAAATCAGATGACAGTTCGCCATAAGCTCTCACTCGACTGGTAGTGTTCGAGTAAAGAGCCTTCACAAGGTTTATGTACTTCTCAGGTACACCTTTTAATGAGAGACACTCTCACAGAACCTCTTGGTCTACAGAATCAAATGCTGCTTTCAAGTCAAGAAAAACTATCATTGTCGGACGCCGATAAACATGTCTGTGCTTTAAAACCTGACGAGTAGCGAATATGTGGTCGATACAGCCAAGACCAGGTCTGAAGCCGGCCTGATTTTCTCGTGTTTGCAGTTCACGAGTCTTAGTTAGGCGCCCGATAACTATTGAGGCTAGTACTTTAGATGCTATGTTAGTCAGACTAATCCCTCTATGGTTATCACAGGGTGATTTTGGTCCCTTCTTATATATCGGGTTTGGGCACCCGAGCAGTATCACAGCCCTCACACAAATCAAATGAGATTTATGTGGCGCATATGTATCTGGTGCTTCCTTGTACCAATATTTATGTGTTAAAATAAATAAATAAATTGGGACAATAAGTGATTGTGACCAGTCAGATGGGATTACGTCCAACTCCCAGATTTTAGCCAAAATATTAGTCAACCTAGTCGCTAAAATTGGACCACCATATTTAAAGACCTCTGGAGCCAATCCATCTGGACCAGCTGCTCTTCCTCGTTTCAGATTAGTTATAACCTTTTGAACTTCAGGTAGGGTCGGGGGCCTACTTCAATGTTCCATTCAGACTGTCTGGGAATAGTGGGTAGTTGTGCAGTAGCTGAAGGCCAGCTGAACTGCTCCTTAAAGTGTACCGCCCATTGTTCTAAACATCTGGGCTGAGAGCAGATAAGGGTTCCGTCTTTTTCCGAAATCGTTTCACTTACACTTGACTTACTAACTCTGGTTTCTTTTATCAGTCTGAAGAGTTCCCTGGTGTTGCCTACAGCCGCTGCCTTTTCCATCTTGAGTGCTGGTAGAGGTTGGAGTCCCAAAGATAATACGACTCAGCCCTTTGAAGAGTTATTGGGTATGGTTTGAAATAAAACAAATGGACATCATGTTGTAGTTTTCGACTACATCATTCAGAGACGTGAGATAAGTATCCCAGCTTGAAGAGAACTTCCAAAACTCCCTTACTAACTGAAGTTTGTTTTATATTGAACACAATTCCTATTTACTTATCGCATGTGAATGAGATGGCTCAAAATCGTTTGCAATGGCGAAGGTGCATCCACTCTTTGTGTTCTCCCAAATTCTAATCTTCTGAATACTTCATGTCCCTATCTTTTTTTTCTCTCCAAAATCATTTCACTGTATTATACTCCTTCAACAACATCTTCAAAGCCTAATCTTTCCAATTACTGCTTATTCTTACTACTTCTACCATTATGGGATTTGAATGGACAACTGCATCTCTGTGCTAATGTGGTGTGGCAACTCGAACTGATGTACGTGTGTACGAAGTTCTACTTTGTGACTGACTGACTTATCGCATGAATTCCAGTTTACTTTTCATTACTACTTCGTTTGCGTGGTGAGACTTTCCCATGCTGTGTCAAAGTCTATATTTGTTATACGTAACTAAATCCGGATTAAGTTAGTAAAAATATACTGTCAAATTACAACTGTAAGAAGGTACAAATCAATACCCTATCTTCACATAACCAATGTCAATCTAATAACATCAAGTTGTACGACTTCGTGGCTCTAAGCAGTATGCGAAAAGGCTAGTCCACCCAAAAATGAGTAACTCAGTAAGGAATTTGTATCCTGTAGTTCGAAATGATCGGTACGTTGCAACAACACTGATTTTAGACACAAATAAATGTTGACAAAGTGGGTGTGTCAGAAATACTTTTTAACGTGAGCTACTGAAGCAAAAACAAGAATGCTAAAATATAAACACTGACAATGGAGGACTACCCTCAATACGATAGATCTAACTGACCTCAAGTACCCAATGTACACATTTATTTGAAATAGCGCTTGACAGGCAACATCCAATACCTTTGTCACGAGCTCGTATAAATCGACTAGTTTCTTTGCGTTCACTCCTTGCTGTTTCAGTGTGATTCCGTGTATTTTTTAATGTCCATTGGATGGTAGTCCAGCCACTTTCCTGAACTAACTGAAGTCACTTTGGTAGTTATTTGTGGGTTTGTATATCTTGTAATCTGACTCGGTGCGTTTGTCTAAGGGTAGTAGGGTTTCTGGATACCAACAGCTGTCACATTACCAGGCAGAAGGTTGATTATTTGCAATGTGGAAAACAATGAGGTGATAATTCGAGTGCCGAAAGAAGACGATTGTTCCAAGAATAAATAGTAATTTACTTAATTAGTGATATGTGAGAAGACGGAATTAAAAGAATAAGAGTGACAATAAGAGAGATAGGAAGTAGTTACTGATGTGTAGTGATAATAACCGTTGTCAGTTATGAGACACACATCTAGTCTCACTAATTACAAGCCTTAGGTCACGTTTTGAGGAGACAATCGGGAGTGGATTTCCATGGAGGGTGTAGGTGCTTTGTTTCAAGGGATGTAGAGTATGAGTGACATGACATTTCGACAGGTTCAGCTTTAACTCATTATCTGCTGCCATTCTACTATTATTGTGGTGTTTTTTTTGAGACATATATCGTTGTGTTGTCTGAACAGATTAGTTCTGTCGAGGTAGTTTTATCCAAAAGGTCACTAATAGTGATCAGGAATAGCAGCGGACCTCGCTTTTTTCCTGATTTCGAGCGATAGCCATATTTCGGTTAGAAATATAATCTTCAGACCTAACTATAAGCACATGTTTCTGATTTTTTCTTGTTTACCCCTTAGTCCTCTTACGTTGCTATAAATACACCTTACGATTTGTCACATCTAATGTTACTGAAAGGGTTGCTTTACAAACAATATCAGGCCTGAAGAGCCTCAGTCAAGTCCTCTTAGTTTTTGAAAGTCACTGACATCAGATACGGAGACTTAATGACCGTGAGGTGTAACGGACGATATAGCCTAGACACGTTAATTATCGTGGTGATGTGAGGACCTGTGCTACGTGATAGCCAAAGCCAATATTTTTTATCATGTTCGTGACCTTGATCTCGACCATCACCTACTAGCTCAGTCACTCCACTGACCACCATACCGTTTGGTTCCTGGATGCTTGTTGATTTTCTACTGGAATCTCTTATAGCCTACGGTTTGTCATACCTAATCTGGACTTCGGAGGGCCGCCCAAGCGATGTTGTCTGGGATGTCAATAAAATGTCTACTGTAGCTCATGCTTAATCCAAAATTACTCTTAATGTATGAGGTTCATTTTCACTACTTTTTGTCCCTTCGACGATCAGCACAGTTCTACTTGAGCAGTACTCATTTCAAGACTTGCACAGTATTTGTCCCGCAGTTTATCAAAGGCTGTCCCACATTCTAAAAGGCTAAATCACGACACTGGAACCTTAAGTAAAATCAGGGAGTTTTGTTTAACATCTGTGTTCTCGACGTTCAGTGTCTTTGGAGCTATGTTGTTGCTATTTCCCTTCCCGATCCCCACCCATAGCTCATTACTCTCAACAGATACTGAGGTATTTAAAACAGCCGGTAATTTTGTCGATGTATGTCCTCGAGTTGTGTCCCCCATGATAGCGTGCTTGGTTGGGCCTGTGTTCGACCATTATGATATACTGGTGAAGATTGGTATGGTTGCTTCCATTGGGGTTATATGCATCTCTTTTATCAGTTCGGTTGGTTCGTTTTTCTACACTGTGAATAAATGTACCGGGCCCACGGGCAGAGGTTCCTTAACAAAAACCCATAGTGCTGTTTAGGCACTGCAGTATCACAGACAAAGTGACCCCAGCTCCCAAAAAGATCACATTCGAATGCTGAGTACCTGGTTCTGATGAACGATGAGCATGAGATATGATTATCGTTCCCATGTTGTTTCTCCTTATTGGTTATCCCCACAGGCACTTTGAGACGCCTCTTCCTCCTGTTTCGTTTTGGTTAGGAGCATGATCCTGATTACTTAGTTGGAGGTTCAGTTTTTGTGTTTGAGCCGAGCGATCCATACTATACACATTATTCTGAGGTTCTTTATCTGGTGTTGTTTTGGGCTTTCTCGTAATCCTGTTGTTAGAAATGGCTTCGACTTATTATTAACCTCTGAATTTAGACCTTTAACTCTGCTAGCCGTTCTAGTAGCTATAGTGTAAGCACTTGTGGTAATGCCACTGCTGAGAATTTTATATTGTACCAGATTATAATATTGAATAAAGCCATTACTAATAATAATAATACTATGCATGCTCACCAGCAGACTAGAATAAAATGCGAGACATCTTAATGAGGAAGTACGCGAGATAAAAGTTTTAGATGAGAGAAATAACAGAGATATATGAATTTATGCTACACGAGAATACAATCTGAAAGACGCTTAAAACTGCAACGTTACCTTGACTGCCCTAGCATACGATTCCACGTGTATCCAGTAACTTATACACAAGTCCTGGCTTGGAAAGTAAGTGTATGTGTGAATGTTGTAGTTGAGGCAACTAAGAAGAAGGTTGGTAATTGAGACAGCTAGAACTACAGCAAAATGATTTAACCATGTTGTGGTCATTGTTTCTAAACTTGTTATTGTGGTTGTCTATTAGCAAAGTAAATGCGAAGCCAGTACCCTTGAGAGTGTTTAAATATTCAAATGTTGGCGGAAAAGTAGGTATTTACGGTTACTGGTGAAAGATCGATGTAGTCATATCAGACTCGAAGATGGCGCCAGTCGACTGCGCTGTTAGTCCTTTTGTTAGTTTTTTTGTGGATTAATATTTATCTTGCATTTAGTTTGAATACGTTTTTCTCTGGGTAATAGGGATCCTGGCTACCAGCGTTCATTAAATTACCAGGCAGGAGGTCGGTTGGTTGCAGTACCACCATATCCAACGTGTTTTTGATGAGATAGTCTAAACGAAATGGTTTCTTTACACCTACTTCTTGTTTCAGGAAAGTTTCAGTCTTTAGTAGCTTCCAATGCTGAGTGGATTGGCCTATCGACTGCATGAGCTCAAGTCAATTTGTTAGCTGTTTTGGTTTTTGTGTAACTTGAAACCTGAATGTTCATCTCAAAGCAGTAAGGTTTCTGAAATTAGTAGCTAGCATATTACCAGGCAAGAATTTTGTTGGCTGTGGTATAAAATTTAATAAAAGAAGAAAATTTGAATTCAGAAGAACAAAGAGAATACACTGTTAGTGAGTAGTAAGCAGGTTAATTATCCAAGAAGATAAAATCGACATACAAAGGGGTAAAAATAACAGCCAAACAGAGATGACAGGAAGCAAGATAAGAATAGGATGATAGTACGTCATAATAACAGTTGTTGGTGAATTGCGATATATGCATCAAATTCAAATAGTTCTGGAAGGAATGGAAGAGGGTTAAGCTCAAGGGGCTTCCGTATCTAGTATCAGTGGGTCACCGATTCCTTTAGGTTGAAATCTAGGTATGCTTAGCGATATAAAGAAAAATGTTCGGAAATTATGGTGAGATGTTGTCCTGAGTCCCTAGGAATACTTCAAATTTTTTCTCAAATAACTCCTAGTAAGTTGCTTGAACTAACTCAGTCGGCAGCGTAACCCAGGATACGACATCTCGTTGAAAGTAGGTTTGCCTACAGTCTATCATGCCATGTTTAGTCTCCGATTTCTGGATGTTATCCCTAAGGTTTGTGCTAGGGATGAACTTAATTATGTGTCTTAGGGGATTCTCAGGAGTTTTTAGGACGCTAGAAGTCACTAAGTCACCTCTGAGGCTCCAGTAGTCAGTGATTTAGAGCTCTCTTGTTGAGGCTTGAATTTAAGTCCTCGTAAGGTTTCCGTGCCTCACCCTTGAATATGTTCCCAGGTGTTCCTACCCTTTTGGAGGACGAAAATACATATATGTACTATTAGTGTGGTCAATTATAACTGTTAAAGATCTAGTGGGAAGTAATACCTTAAAACGTCAAAAATGGGTTCCAACTTTACCAGTGCAAGACTTGTTCAAAAAGCATTTTCTACTTGGTTAGTGTAGGACTTCATATCATATGCTTCAGACAATTCTAGATGTCTGTGAACTTGATATGTTTTTAGAGGAAAATTATCCAAGTCGTAAGGGTAATCTTAAAAATGCCCTAGATGGACTACTTCACACTTTGAAGCATAGAAAGTAAGTTCATTGTTATTCACACAAGTTTGGAGTTGGGTCAGATCCTCCTACAGTGTCAACTTATCATCTTGGTTACGAATGTCTCATCAAAGTTTTACATTGTTAAAGAAAAATAATAATTTACACTATACGTACCAAGGGAGGCCATTTATGTAAAGTAAGAAAAGAAGAGTTCCTAGTACGGAAACTCGAGGGACCTGACTAAAACATTCTGTAGCCTGAGAGAACGCGAAGTTTACCCTGAACCCAAAACTTTAATTATTTAGATATGAAGTAAACCACTCTGTTAACAATGACCCGATACCTGACTGTTCCAGGTTATTGACAAGGTACCTAAGAAGTACTCATTGGCGAACTTTCTTTACTACAGACAATACTGACACGCTAACCAATATATTTCATCACAACATCAAAAGTATCATCAGCAAAATCACACCGTCAGAGTACTGGAGAGGAAGTTCTCGAAAGATCTGTACCGGTCGGTACACGAAGATGTCTTCAAAGACGTTGTACTCGATTCCTTAACCTTAATGACCTTTCCTCTTTAGTAACGGTGACAGAAATACTTGTCCGAACAGAGGCACAAAAGACAGTCGAACAGGAAAAACGTGCTGTCGAACTTTATAATAACTCATCCGCGCCCACCATACTCTCAAAATAAACTTAAACGTTCTGAATTGAGATGGAACATATTTATTAAAGACAAACAAGTATACGAAGATCCTTAACTTGTCACGGAACTATCTAGTGAAAAATTTTGTTTCTCATTAACTAACTAAAAACCACTCATTGATTTAGAACTAATCCCAGTACCTCCCTGTGAAATTATTAATGTAAACTTCAGTGTACAAAGTATATCTAAGGCAGTTAGTACATTGAAACACTCCTGCGCTGATGGAGCAGATGGTATTCCGGCCAGCATGCTAAAACGTGGAGGTGATGTTGTGTGTGTTTTATTACTCAAACTATTTGCGATATCACTCTGTATAGCGTGTTACCCTACTACCTTGAGAACTACACATATCATTCACAAAATTAAAACAGGACTTGAAGTAAATATTGAAAATTATCGACCCGTAAATATAACTTCATTGGTGTCTAGAGTGATGAAAAAAGTAGTTAAGACGGCGATAGTCCATCTAATTACTAATAATCTCATCTCAGTCTACCAGCATCAATTTCTTACATGCAGATCATGCGATACATGCCTAGTAGACCACCTGGATGATATAACTCTGGAACGGAACAACAGACTCATTGTACCAGTCTTATTCTTAGAATTTAGGAAAGCTTTTGATAAGGTCCCACACAAAGGGCTTCTCGCCAAACTAAAGTCCTTCGGAATCGACAACCCACTCTATTCATTGTTTGTTTCATTCTTGACAGAACGTAAAAAAATGGTGAGGAACAACGACTCTCATCACCTGGACCAATAACTAGTAGAGCCATCCAGAGAAGTATATTAGGTTCACTTTTGTTTCTTATGCCTATAAACGATATATGTAACATCATAAAATTTGGGAAACCATACTTATATGCTGATGGTCTCAAAATAGTATACGGCTATATGCGTGAGGCTCTAAGTGAAGGTGTACCTCTGATTCGAAATGACCTCAGTAACCTAACTATCTGGAGCGAAAAATGTCAATTACCATTTAACCTCAACAAACGTGGGATCGTGCATTTCGGAAAACAGCCCTATGAACGACAACTTTGCTTAAATAAAAATAGAGTTCAGAAATTTAAACCAATACAAGATCTAGAAATTAGTTACACAGGAAGCCTAAACTTTGAAGAACATGCCTTCTTTATTATTTCTAAATTCAGACGGCTAACTGGTTTCATAACGAAAAATTTCTTCACATCAGAGGCTAAGCTTACCCTTTACAAAATATGTGTACAACCTCCCGTTGAATATTGTTCTTTTTAATCTTCTCTAATATGAATATCATAGACAAACTAAGAGTATACGTTCAAAGACGCTTCACACACTGACTGCCAGGAAGTAACTCCACTCTCGATTACACAGATAAATGTAAGCACCTCTTTTTAAAACCTTTATGGCACTGTAAACTAAAGAACAATCCAATATTTTCTACAAGGCAATAAGTGGATTCTCACTCTTAACCTCCTGCCCAACTATGATCCATGACCCAGCCTATAGACGAAGAAACAATGCATATACACTATTTACCGTAAAAAACGAATGCGCTGTAAGATTTTACAGTGCTATATTGTTTTTTGTGAAAAGGTACCCAATACCTATCCGTAATTGTGACACTTTTACCAGATTCAAAGGACCGATAACCTTGTTGCTAGACTCTAAAGAGCTTCATCAATTATTCCTTGAACTCCAGGCCATCGATGAGGCGCTTGATCTTTGACCGCCTAATATCCAAACGGAATAATATAACGAACCCCATTGTTATTAATATGAATATAACCAAATTACAGAACACATGCTTTATCCTATCCCATTATTCAGGGTTTGTTAATCATGGTCTTCTGCTCTTAACCTTTACTTTAAGGTTCCGATTCTCTCTAATGGTTGAAGATACATTTTTCCCCCTAAGTGTCATGTCTTTTTTTATTACAAGTAGACAGATAACTCACTAATCTTATGTATACTGACCAACTAAGGCTGATCAATAGAAGCTCAAAATGTCTTAAATTCTTGTGAGTTGCTCAACATTTTACTTTTCTTACCCTAGAAATCTTATAATCTTCTACTCTTTCATATCTTTTGATTTCCTTATAGTTCTAACCATATCTTAACCACATTTAATCTGACTAGTCTCGTAACGTGGATCTAGTAGAGACAGTGTGTCCCAAGTATGGACTTCGATTAAAGCAATATTCATACTTACCACAGACGTAAGAGAGCCTAACATCACAAAAGGAGGGAGGATGACGTTACTGACCAGAAAACATGATGGTGAGGAGATAACTTCAATCCACCTGTGTCTGTAGGACAGAACATTTTGTTTAATTACGGTTCCTTATGGTCTAATGGAATATCACGAACCACCGGTAGTGATTCTGATTTATTTATGCGAAATCGCGTTTAAAACGCTGAATTGGTTTCGCTGGACAATTCACTAAAAACAAAGCCTTCTCAAGACCCTGTAAAGTCTACAAAATAAGGGCTGAAATAGCTTTGACAAAGAAGAGAGACAGCCATTTGTGTATCAGAATACTGTTTTCAGTACTACATTTTATAGCTATACATAGTCCCATACCTTCATCTTCTTTCTGAACTACCTTCATTTATACAGTTCCTTATCCACCTGTACTTTGTTTACACTTATTCTTCTTAGCATATTAGAATGCCCTTGCTTAATAAGTACCTTAATAACAAATAAATAGACTAGGTAGTCATACCTTAACTATTCGTCCATCAACATTGTCTGTTCTGCTTCTCATCCTTAATTTTTCTTACACCCTTTCTTAGAACCTCGAGATACGCCACCGAAAACAGATATAGAACGGGTGACTTCGTCCTGTGCCATTATTACAGCCGCAGATATTCCATATGGATATAAGGTTGCGGTTTCTGGAAGCCCCCTTCTTCACATGGAGCTATTCTGGACCATCAGTTACATGTAGCAACGCCACCCTCATAAGGCGCGCCAATTGTGATATCAACAATACGTTTCTTACTAAAACCAACTGCATTCATATCTTATAAAATATCAACACAGCTGAGTAGTTTACTATTGTGAAAATTGTGACTTTTGTAACAATTTGATCTTGCCTGTAAATTGGCATGCCTCATGTAACAAACTGTTATTTGAGAATAAATTATTATATGAGTGACCCTATCTAAAGCTCTTGAGAAGTCAATGTTTACAACATCGATCTCCCCTCTGCGGTCAAGGATGGTCGTCTACCTAACCACAGCAGTCATCAGGGTGGTTACATGGGAGTGACCCTTCCTGAAACCGTGTTGTAGGGTATGAAGAGGTTTATGGATAACATGTAGTCTCGTGGACCGTCTTACATAGAAGATTGAATAACGCTTGAGGGTATTAAGTGGATCGCTACCGGTTTGTAACTTGCAAGTTTTCTGGGTCAGTCTGCTTTGAAAATCGGTGTAGTGTGAGCCAGCCTCCAATTATCTGGTACCGTACCCCGGCTTAGAAAATGCAAAACATCGCACTAAGATGTGTTGCCAAGATTGAAGCTGCTCCTCTTAGTGCAGAAGAGTGAACCACATCCGGACCAGGAGAGGTGTTGCTGTTTGGATGAAACAGTTTCCGACACACCACGTCAGAGGTCGGGTTCACTTCCCGAATCCCTGTTGAGTTGGGGGCGAAGTTCTCGCCGATGTAGTTCGTATGTGAGGGTTGGCATATTTAGAAATAATGACTTACTAGGAGCTTGACGGCATCACTGTCGTTGTTACTTGGGCTATAAGGACCTAGTAACTAGGATATTCTGATTTTGGTTTGTTGAAGAGAGGGTGCATTATAGAAAAAGCTTTAGGCATCGGAGACAAATTAGTTGGTTGGCATTATATGATACTTTTACCAATAGTCTAATTAGGAGACGACATCCCATAGGTGTACACGTTGTTATCAAGTATTCTTTTGAATCAATCCCCCGACTGAGGGCACTCATCTTGTCTGAGAGGGAATTTCAGATGAGGAAAACTCATCATGACAAGAAGTGGGATACACCCGGATTTGATTCTTTTACTGTCCAGTCTTTCAGGTTTTTGGTGATGAAGTTCTGATAGGGTATCTCTATTTAAGTGATCTGCTGTTCTTAGTATGTTATTTGCATCATCAGACTATCTCTTATTCGCTTATGACTTGGCAAAAATAATCCGAGGGGTCATGGTCTATCTTCGTAAGCTATTTCCTTTAGTACCATTACCCACTTAGTTGCCCACATCTGTACTTGGTTTAAGAGATTTTTATCTCTTTTAAAGAGAGGGTTCCAACAGCTATATGAACGCCGTGTATACGTTTTAGACAGCGTCTTTAACAATTCTTGAGTGACTGTTCCAAGTTGTCTACGTGTAAAGTGAGAAGTTGCACTTCCTTTCGCTGCATCTTAACTGCAGTATGAGCCAATGTCTAAGATCTCTGTATCTAACAGTCCTGGATCACTCTCTGAGGTGACAATCGGGAATGGATTTTCATATAGGAGGTAAGCTGTTTGTGAGGCATGGGATAGACTGTTCATGATATGACATCCAAACAGTCTAAGTGTTAACGCATTGTCTGCTGCCCATTTTTCCATTGTGGTATTTTTAAGAAGCTCAAGTAAGTTCGTTCCGTTCTTCGCGTCGTTGACAGGAATTAGGGGTGGTACGCTAGACTTAACCAGGTCTTTAAGAAAAAAACCAGTAAGTGAAGTGATATTAAACTGGCTACATGTGAATCACATGGTCCCGAAGTCCTCCAGATCTTGTGTACTCTGCTTACCTCAATAGAGACTACCAGGTTTTCTGGTTAGTTTCGGGTCAAGCTAAAATTGAGTTAATTGAACCTTTGGGATTTAAGTCTTTACCGGTGTTATTGCACCTCTCTTTCCTATCAGAATAACGGACCGAATGTATTGTCAACTTGCCATGATATGACTACCTAATGTATTAGAACTTACGTCGACGTCGCATAATCGTTTATACTGACTGGTACCACTGATTTTGGGATAAAATGACACTGCATTAGGTGTCAACGTTCTTAGCAACTACATCACTGAGGGCTTGGCGTATTAACTAGAGGGTTCTAAAACCTTTGGCATCTATATCACAGATGTGTTCAGTGGTTTGCGAATCTTGGATAAAGGTGGCACCTTGATCATTCTATCTGGACAGCCGGCAGCTCGACTTAATCACAGTGTATGTACTGATACACTGATGACCAATATGCATCTTATTGCACTTGGAAGCAAATTAACTGGGACAAATGCAGTCGACTGGTTAGATTACTCGCGCTGGATACTACAGGTTATGAAACAGTATTCCATAAAGCATGAGAAAGGAAATCAATTGGTTTACACAAGCCCGTTACAAATACACTGAATACTGGAAAACTATGGTTTTGTCAGCTTAAACGTACTGACGATTTAACTATTTATCTTGTTAACCAAAGTAGCAATCGATTGAGCTTTTTGAATCCCGGTAAGTACACAGAGGTTGGCTTTTCATTGATGCCTGTATTTGCACTGTGACGAAACAACAGTGCAATGTGGAAGTCATACGGATTGGGGCAAATTTTCCATTAGTTACTCCCCTACTTCCTAATAGTTTTTGAACACACCCATGGTGGCAGTTTTGTTATTTGATCTGGTTACTATTTATTGTCAACGGTTGATTTCATTGTTAGATTGAAGGTTGGAATCAATCAAGTGAGTTACGTCGCCACGTCTCCTCAATCCATGTGTCAAGTAACTATCTTATTCATGTAGCCAGAAACGACGGTTATATGATGTACTGATATCAATGAATAGAGTGGATTTCATGAAATTGATAAGGAAAGCTTTCGGCCGTGGTCAAGGTGAAATCAGCTATTATATCGGGCTCGTCAACTGTCCATTATGGCAGGATTCTGCCATTTTCATTAGTCTGCCATATAATATCACAAGATATTCGTTTTATGCAGACTTCACTGTGGCTCGCTCAGTCCCTTCCGCCGTCAATATCACTCCCTGTAGTATTTTTTTATACATATTTTGGACGCTACTGTACCCATACTCAGACGTCTTGCATTTACTTATGAAGGATGAGTCACAGAGATGCTTCACACGATTTAGTAGCCTTCGGACTTCTTTATTCATCAACCGGGTAAAACGACGGCAGTCTTCATGGAGTTAGCCATGAGATGATGAGGTTTGCGACTTTCGGATCTGACCTTGAAACTTCTACATGCTTATCCAGTTGGCTAGCTTGCACTAACTGGTCTGTCCGCCAGAGAAACACAACCTTTAGCAGCTGATTTATATACGAACCATTTATTGTGACGGAAGAGAAGAGTTACATTCAACTAAATACGTTTTAGATCCAAAGTACGTTGCAGTCTGGTAACTGTTTTCTAATAGAAGTAAACACTTAACCTCTGCGACATCAGAGGACTGGTGTATGAGCAGAAAGTTTGACAATGACTGTAGTGGATGTCGAGTCGTGGACGGACTATGATCACCACTACTATTCGATTACGTGTCCAAAAACGACTTGGTTCCCTTGATAGCCCGTAAATCAGAAGGCTTTACTAGTTCAGATCAAGTATATTTATTGGCGATCTCGTGGTATCGAAATAATACCGAGACGTGCCAAAGAGTACAAGCGAATAAGCAGTGCGTGAGCAAGCTCGAACCAAACAAGGCGGATAGCGGAACAAGAAGTGAAACTGATACAGTTAAACAAATACAGTAAAACAATCTCTGGTACAATTGGTTACAATAATAATAATTGTTTCCGTTATTCCAATCGTGTTCTTATCGAGACTGGCCGGTCACTATAGGAGCCCCCCGCTAGAAAGGGTTTACACTTTCGATACGTAGCGGTTTCGTTCGTGGGACTGATCGCGAAACGTACAATTGTAGGACGAAGGCGTTGGCAGAACAGGAAGTGGTCGTTGATCCTCGAGTTGCCACCAAAAGTCTTTGACGTAGAACGGTACCAGAAGGAACGTACTGTGTTGATTGTTTGGATTAGCATGCTACACCAGAGTGGTTTGTATCCAGAATCTGAAGGTTGCGTTCGTAGAGGTCCGGACCAGAAACGCTGCAGACGTAGGACGAAACCAGATTGAGCCAAGGAACCAGATGCGACCAGGATAACCATGTTCGGGACCAAATGTATATCATACGTATTTGGAGTCAGAGAGATCGACTGAGTGCGTTGACTATAGCGTGGGTGATCAGGCCAGCTTTCGCCAAGATTGACTAAAGTCGACGATACCAGAACAGCGATGGTCAGAGGCGTAGGCTCGGGGTAAACAAAAAAATGAAAGAATAAGAGAAAAGTGTAGCTTCCGTGTAGTATAGGGGTAGATTCCTATACTGTATCCGTAGTTGGTTATGAGGTTAGTCGAGAAAGCGTACGGGTAAGCGTACTCGGCGACCAGAACGTGAGACGGTAGTCTCGTTCGAACCTCGTGAGCCTGCAATCTCATCCGCAGTCAAGGGCGGTGTGGTCTGCAGGTCTGGACGTGAGACGGAAGTCTCGTCCGTAGACGGGGCAGATGACACGTGCTGTTGACTGGGACGTGAGAATGAGGTCTCAGGTGCATCTAGCGTGGGATCCGAAGTAGATGTAGAAATCCCGCTAGAAGCTCTGATGGGTCTAACATTGGGTCTCGGCTTATCAGGTATAGCACTGTCATCGACGTGTGCTGGCTTGAGACGATCAAAGCTGACTGTTTCGATGCGGCCACGTCGATCAACCTTGAAGGTCTTTTCGTGACGGGAAATCACGTGAAAAGGTCCTTCGTAAGGCTGTTGTAGAGGTTTGCGTACCGAATCTACTCGTATGAAAACATGTGAACAGGTAGATAACTCTCGAGGGAGAGCGACCTGTCGATGTTGTATACGAGTTGACACCGGAGTCAGTGTTTGCATGAATGCAGACAGTCGTTGGACGTAGTCTGATTCGCCGAACTTAGTGCTGCTCCGTGGTGTGAAAAATTCCCCAGGCAGACGCAATGTCGTGCCGTAAATAAGTTCAGCGGCGGAACATTGAATATCTGCCTTTAGACTCGTTCTGATTCCCAGGAGGACGAGCGGAAGGGTTTCGTACCAATTGTTGTTTTCGTGTGCTCGAAGAGCACTTTTAAGTTGGCGATGAAACCGCTCAACTAAACCGTTTGATGCTGGATGGTAGGCGGTAGTGCGTATGCGTTCCGTACCAAGCAGCCGTGTTAGTGAGGAGAATAATGCGGACTCAAATTGTTGTCCTCGGTCAGTCGTGACAGTCGAGGGACAACCGTACATAGCTATCCATCGTTCTACGAAGCGGTGAGCGACTGTCTCCGCCGTAATAGACGTGATGGGAATAGCTTCGGGCCATCTTGTGAAACGATCAATGCATGTGAGTATGTGATCATACCCGTGCGATGGTGGTAATGGTCCTACAATGTCTATGTGAACGTGATCGAAGCGAGCATCAGGCGTAGCGAAAGTGCCAATAGGGGCAGCTACGTGCCTGTGCACTTTTGATCGTTGACATTGTAAACATTGTTTTACCCACATACGGACATCTTTATTCATTGACGGCCAGACGTATCGTGCAGCGATGAGGCGTAGGGTGGCTGCGATACCAGGATGAGATAGACCATGAAGGGCATCAAAGACGAGACGGCTATAAGCGGAGGGTACGATGGGTCGAGGGAGGCCCGTAGAAGTATCGCATAGGATAGTACCTGAGCTAGTAGCTAGGGGTACTTCCCGGCACTGAAGGGACGTAGACTGTTGTGCTTCCGTGCATGAAGTATCGTTTGCTTTGGCGGCGGCTATAGCAGGTAGGTCAAGCATTGGCAAAGTAACTGCATTCAGTTGGATACGTGATAAAGCATCAGCAACACAGTTCGACTCGCCTTTGACGTGACGAAGGTCTGTCGTGAACTGGGAGATATAGTCCAAATGTCTGCACTCTCGTGGTGAGTAGCGGTCAGACTTGGTATGCAGAGCATACGTTAAGGGCTTATGGTCGGTGAATAAGATGAACTTACGACCTTCTACAGCGTGCCGGAAATGTTTGATGGCGCAGTAGGCTGCTAGCAGTTCGCGACCAAAAGCGCCATATCTCGTCTCCGTGGGAGTGAGGCGTCGTGAGAAAAATTCGAGGGGCTGCCAACTACCGGAGATATTCTGTTGCATAACGGCTCCTATGGCGAAATCCGATGCATCAACCGCTATACTAAGCGTGGCTGATGGGTCAGGATGCACGAGAAGTGTGGCTTGAGCTAGGGCCGTTTTGATATCTGAAAATGCAGTACGTGCGGCGTCGTTCCATTCCAGTTTGCGTGGATTACCGCGAAGTAAATCGGTTAACGGTCGTAACTGTTCTGCCGCGTGCGAAATGAGGCGTCGGTAGAAGTTGACCAAACCGAGAAATGCCTTCAGTTCCTTGAGTGTGGACGGTACAGTGTACTCCATTATAGTACGTACTTTATCCTCACAAGGTAGAATACCCTCATGCTTAATAACATGACCTGATAATTTTATTTCCTTCTTCCCGAGTTCACACTTGTCGGGGTTGACTATTATTCCATTATCCGAAAGGCGCTGGAATAGTAGCGTCAGGTGTTGATAATGTTCATCTACGTTTGATGATGCGATTAGCAGGTCATCAATATAGACGTGAACAAAATCTAGGTCTCGTACAATGCTATCGATAAACCTTTGGAAAGTTTGAGCAGCATTCCGTAATCCAAATGGCATTCGTAGGAACTCAAATAAACCGAAAGGAGTCGTGATAGCAGTTTTCTCTATATCTTCAAGAGCGACTGGGATCTGGTGATATGCTCGTACCAGATCGATCTTGGAAAAAATTGTCGTGCCCTTGAGTGATGCCGTGATGTCATGTATGTGGGGGATGGGATAGCTATCGAAACGTGTAGCTGTGTTTAACGCTCGGTAGTCTCCGCATGGTCTCCAACTAACCCCATCCTTTTTTCGAACCATGTGGAGAGGTGAGGCCCAAGGACTGTGAGAAGGACGAATAATACCAGTAGCTAGTAAATTGTCAAACTCACGTTTAGCGAAAGCTAATTTGTCCGGTGCCAGTCGGCGAGGTCTTGCCGTGACTGGTGGTCCGCGGGTGACTATGTGGTGTACCACACGATTGGTCACCGATGGAGTCTCCTCGAGAGGTTTAGTTAATTTGGGGAATTTCTGAAATAAAACGTGGAATAGATCGTCACGCGAATGAAATACACCTGTGATTCGGTACGCGTTTGTGTGGGCTTTAGAGCCCATAAAGTTGCTGTTCGACGAAGTATCAATTAGCTGCAGCCTACGTGAATCGACTAGCAATTCATAGTGCTGTAGGAAATCGATACCGAGTATAGCTGTGGGAACATCGGCAATGATGAACGTCCACAGATACTGTCGTCGGTTGCTCAGGTTGACCGTAAGTTGTCGTGTACCATAGGTGGGAATGACTGAGCCATTCGCAGCGCGTAGTCGAAGCATAGTGGCTTGAGACTTACTGTTACCGATAGGTACGACAGAAACTTGGGCACCCGTATCCACAAGGTACCTAGCGTTGGTGCGATAATCGTGCACGTAAAATAAACGGCCAACCTGAGGTGAAGTGCCGGCGAGTACGGCCGCATTTACTCGCCGGCTGAGGAGTTTCCCGCCTTGTATGAGCAGGGAGCTCGACAATGACGGGCACCGGCTCCGAAAGCACGGTGAAACCAGTACCAACCTGGACTCGCTTCCGAAACCGCCTTCTGGCGTGGCTTGGAAGATGCCCGCTTGGGGCGAGTCGTTACGGCCTTACGAGATTGTGACCTGGGTCGGGGGGCGTAGGGGGCTGGCACATTTGCGCGGTCTCGGAAACTGAGACGAGTATGGATACATCTGTCCCTATCCCCATGAGCCGGAGGTCGTCTAGCATCGAGATCAACGTTAGAACGGGAAGTACTAGCAACCAAATAGTCGTCTTTGGTGTTAACTCGTGCTTGAATCTTATCTGCTATGAGGGCCACCTTGTTGAGCGGGGTGTCCTCGAGCAGAGCCGTAAGGGTTGGCTGGATACTGACTGGTAAGGCTTCGAGCCACAACTCTTTGACTATCTCAGAGTCAGCTGTCATGTTTCCTGCAAGGGATTGCAGGCGCGTGAGGTGGTGGCTCGGCTTAGCATCACCCATAGGGTGACGTGCTAATAGTGTCCTCAATCGTTCCTCTCTTGATGGGAGGAAATGTCGAAGGATGGCATCCTTAAGACGGTCATAAACGTTTGGAACGTTCGGATTGAGGACAACCTCACGGACAGCGGTTAGGTGATCCCCGGGCAATGATTCCAAAGCGTAGGCGTACTTCTGCCTTTGATTGGTTATGCGGCGGATCTCAAATTGAGATTCCAGTGCCGCGAACCAGACTTTTGGATCATGAGGGATGAAAGGAACCGGTCGAAAACTGATAACCTGTATCTCGGAGTCTATCATATTTATGTTATTCTTATCGTTATCTACCATATTAAGTTGCCAAAATATTATATATTGAAAAATATCAATACGAATATATGCAACAGATGTGGATAGATAAATAGACTCACCGGATTGATCTGGTTTGGAGAATTGGCCAAGTTTGACTTGTGCTCGATGGATTGGGTTACCAGCTGTATTGCGTGTTCCAAATACGGCTCACCAGTTGTAGTGGATGTCGAGTCGTGGACGGACTATGATCACCACTACTATTCGATTACGTGTCCAAAAACGACTTGGTTCCCTTGATAGCCCGTAAATCAGAAGGCTTTACTAGTTCAGATCAAGTATATTTATTGGCGATCTCGTGGTATCGAAATAATACCGAGACGTGCCAAAGAGTACAAGCGGATAAGCAGTGCGTGAGCAAGCTCGAACCAAACAAGGCGGATAGCGGAACAAGAAGTGAAACTGATACAGTTAAACAAATACAGTAAAACAATCTCTGGTACAATTGGTTACAATAATAATAATTGTTTCCGTTATTCCAATCGTGTTCTTATCGAGACTGGCCGGTCACTACATGACTATTCATGTTTTTGGCCAAAACGTATCGGTTTAGTTACATATTGTACAAAAGCATACAAGGCTAGTCAGTAACAGTTTACCTACTCGGAGTTTGTGAGTCTCGTCCAGCCGAAACCCACTGAGTTATAATTGTTAACGATAAGACACTCACTAGACTTGCCTAATATACGGGACAAAGCGATCGACCAGGCAGCTGAGTTTACGGTATAGCAATTTGATGATGACTCGACTATCTTTAGACATAAATGTACAGCTGAATGAGTAGCATTTACCACCTTTCGTCTCTTAAATACTACTGTGGATGCGTATGTGATCATAAAGTTACAAAAAGTTGCAACACATACTTAAGACTAGTCACCTTATCACTTTGGACACGTGTTTGAAACAATGTACATCTTTCATGCATCATGTCCATGTCAGTGTAATCATGTCAGAAAATCCCTATTCCGTTTCAACTTTGAATTTTTAAGTGTTAAGTGGCCTCAAGAGCATTGACCTCCAAGAAATCCTCCGTAAAAAACCAAGGATTTCGAGGTCTTTCTTCACACTTTTCAGTCGAGGTTTTAGCTCACTGGGATTCTCTCTTTTATTTTATGATACTCAGTTGGATAGTCCGTTAGGGTGCAAACATTGCAATCAAAAATCATGTACTACTAATTCCAAAGCGATTCAAAGGAATCACAGGTACAAAAGTGAAGAAGAATAATACAGGTCCATAACACCAAGGACTAAAAAGGATATCAGATATTGTATAAAGATTTCCGCCAGATTTAGTTTTTGCGCAACATGGGACTTGTTCGTCCTATTCGTATGATTCTTTGTTTTGTTTGTTTCTTGTTTCTCGTGAACTCTCAAAATGCACAGAAAGAACCCAGTTGCGGCCGTGCAAAAAGTTGTAGTGAATGCATGGGGATACGCCCTGCCTGTTCGTGGTGTAGTGCTGATGAATTTGATGATACGAAAGAAGGTCCAGGGTTTCGTTGTGCTCCATCTTCAGTCTTATTGGCCCGTGGATGTCCACAAAGTAGTATCGAGGATGTGGAGTCTGTGTTATTAGGTGAGATTTCCCTATTTACTAAGGCTTTGCTTCATATGTCGCTTACTTCACTGAGTCATTGTTTATAAGCGAGCTTTGGTATTTACTGTCATTTTTTTGTATTTTCTTATGAATTAGAGTATTTCTTTTGCGTCACAAGCAACTGACAACAGGACATAACGTACACATATGTCCTATCCGAATCGTAGTGATGAGAAGTAGAATAGCTTTCTAGATCAGTTCCATTTTCAGGACACACGGATGTGTCGACAGATAGTGCTTAAACAACATTTCGAGTCAAAGGGCTCAAGGTAATGGCTAGTGGAATAAAAAGGCGCCCAGCTAGTTAGTCACAGGATTAGGAGTGTTCTCATATATTTATTGGTTTTAAGGACATGAAGAACGAGGTTATATCAGATTCAAAAGTGGTTTAAAGAATGTAATTACTTCGCTTCTAGCCCTTAATGATGAAGCGAATAGTTTTCGTTTACTTAGTCTCGTTGTATGGAAGCTTTGGGGTTCCAGGAATTAAGGTAGTTGAGGTTTACTGAATCCTATCCAATAATGGTCTTTTTTCAGACAAGCGCTAGCTGTCTGTGTGACATATTCAGGTTTCGGTCTAACAACTTAAGGCTAACCTATTCATCCACAAAATTAGTTTCTTTTGGACTCCAACACTTAGCTTACATAGCAGTCTGATATGTGAGTCTTTGTCAAAAGTCTTACTGAAGTCAGTTGCGGTTACATTCACAGACAGATTTTTTTCCAGCGGCCACACTAGCTGTCGTGTCGGTAGTAGGTTTGTGGTATGTAAGTAACCTGATCTGTAATCATGTTGCTTTTCAGAAAGTATCAAGTTTTCATCCCGATATTTGAATAACTCCTTACTAATAATCTCATATTTTGATAAATATACTAGTCAAACTCAACGATAACTTTTTTGGTTGTGCCGCACGCCGGTTTTGAAGACAGGACTTACTATAGTGTTTATTTGTCTTTTAAACCTTGAATCAAGTGTCATTCCTAACTTTGCGTCTCTCATATTTAGGTCTTCACCAGGTTTGATAGCATTTTCCATACTTTAAACATATTGGTTTCTTCTTGCGCAGATGAAGCATAGGAACTTGAACCGATGAGCATTCATGACCAGTCCCACATTTACTGTGATTTCGGATTAGGTGCTACGCGTTGATTCGTAACTGAAATGGAACCCATCACCATAAAAGTTCTCATTTCATTTGTGGTCCGTGTCACTAGTGGTTTGAAGTTAGTTGCTACGCATACAAATGTTGGACACTTCTACTAAAGGTGTGCTTGGCATCTGGTTACCAGGCGTTTGCATTCGAGATTTCGCTTGAAATTACCATGCAAATGAACCTTTGGATGAAAATCATCCAAGTTACGTGCATCTATGTTTTTAATAATCTAAGAAGTCTCACCATTCTGTTTTTAGTATTTTAGGAGGATTGGGTTCATTAATCTTTTGTTGTTTTGAATTCAAATTTATGCATGATAAATATTTACAGATCATGGAGTTCCTCTTGATCAAGCCAGTTTAACCGAAGATATACAACTTACTCCACGATCACAATCAGTAAAGGTCAGACCCGGAGGGACTATGATGGTCAATTTCACATTCCAGTCTATTTCGGATTACCCCGTTGACCTTTATTTCTTAACAGATCTCAGTTATACAATGATTGATGATTTGGAAACAGTTTCTCGTTTGACTAACGATATTGTATTAACTATGCGTAATGTAACAAAAAAGTTACAAATGGGATTCGGTGCCTTTGTAGACAAACCAGTGTTTCCCTTTGTTGTGCCAACTCCAGAATATCTTCGAAATCCATGTTTAAATGTTGGTACTAAAAATCTCCATTGCGATCCTCCATTCTTGTACAAACACATTTTGTCACTTACCGATAATTTTGAGGAGTTCAGAGAAAAAACCAAAGTAGCACGTGTAAGTTTTAGTATATTTGTAGCTTTGTTCATAGCCTGCCTGCACTGCGCTAAGAGTTTTGTATAGCCTGTTTTTCTGGAAGTTTCTCAAGGTGTGTTGCGAAAAAAATCAAAGCTATTTCTGGATTGAGCGACAAGTTTCCATCTACACTCATTACTTTAGAATGATGATTTCGTGTATTGCATAGACCCATTGGGGTTATACTGGTCTAAACATTTGCTGATTGGATTCTTGCTATAGCACAATAGCTCATTGAAAATCAGTGCAGCTGCCAGAACTTATTGTATGAGTAATAGTAACCATAACCCTAACAGCGATGTTAAGCAAGAGTTTTTACTGTTGGATGCGCCCTTATGAAAATAATGGTCTTTCTTAGGTGAATCAAAATTGTAGTGATTTTACTTCCCAACTTTAGTAAGAACGAGATAATACTAATTTATTCAGATAAACGTATATCTAGTCTTGCGTCTCCGCCTGTTGTAGATCCACTTAAAAAGTAAATGAGTTAGAAAACCCTACTATTTCGAAAAATGAATTCGACAGATCCTAACAAGTATATTTTTCACTTTGTGGTTACTCACCTAAATTGGAAAAACAAGCAAATGTATTATGGTTTTTGCTGGTACTTTAAGAAGGATTAACCAATTCACATAACAGTGCATTGGTTTGAGTTATCACACTCCACTTGAAATATGAAATTCGTTCAGGAAAGTGGGGATGTTAATTAATTGTTGTTAGTCTTCTTCCTTGTCTCCTGCGTTTATTTTTCCTTAGTCTCACGGATCTAACACTTCATACTCTTTTAAACTCATAGAGTTACTATAAGTAATACGTAATACAGCCAGAACTAGACTTACAGTTTCTAATTTTGAGTAATCATTTTGCTTAGTTAAATTTTAGGTATGTTTTTTTGTGAACTTAGCGAACAACAGACCATATTACTCCACAAGAAAATTTGCTTTCTCACGAGTAGTAATGATGATGAGTTGTGTGTTGTTTTGTCGAGGATTATTACACTACGATGTCATTCATTCAATTAAATTAAAATAATGTAGTCTTTCTTGACCTTTTGTTTGTTAGCCTTCAGGTAATCTAGATAGTCCAGAGGGTGGTATGGACGCATTACTTCAGGTTGCCCGATGCAGTGAAGCTATTGGATGGCGTGCTGGTGCCCGTAAAATCGTACTATTTGCTTCTGACGGTGGATTCCATTTGGCTGGTGATGGTCGAATCGCTGGATTAATACTGCCTCCTCCAACTACTTGTCAATTAACATATCAAGCTGATCGATTCAATTCTTCACTTAAGTACCTCGGCTGGCATAATTCTGATCAAACTGATTATCCTAGCGTTGGGGAGGTGAGAACACTTTATTATGAGTAACTGGTTCCTTTAAGTGAACTGATAAATTTCTTTCACTTTCATCCCGAGGTTCTATTTTAATGTGTTAAGGCAATTGATTAAATTCCTACACTTGCTCTTAATGTTTACGTATATTTCTGTGTTCTTTTTGATGAACTCCCTTCATAAGAGATGGATTTTGTAGGTTGGTTGATGTGACTGTACTAGCATGTATATTTAGTAGACAGGGGTTTTGTAGCAGTTTGTTTTTAAAAATTACACCAAAAAAGTATATAAATCTTGCAAAGGCTCTTTACTTGAATACTTATTCGAATAAGGGATGATGAAGAACTGTCATCTGAACTGGTATTTCCAAGTGGTTTTTAGCAGGGCAACCTGTTTTGCGTACTTTTACTAAACTTCTTCATAAAAATGAAGATTCCTCCGTTGAACTTTTCAGAGGTTAATCTTCTGTTGAGAGATTCACTTATAGACTTAGAAGACCTAGCTAACGTAGTTATGTTTGTTGAGGATGCTGAAATCATGCAGTCCTCTAGTCGTCTTGAGCAACAATGGAAGAACTCTTGGGATAGGTTTCTTCTCTAAATGCGAAATTTCGTCCCACAACTTTTCTACATCAACGCTTAGACTAATCGTAAGAAACACACCAACCACTTCACTTATCTCACCCCTGTTGGGTCGGTATTTGAGGAAATCTCAACACGGACTCATAAAATTCGCCCAGCTTTTTCCAGCTTCCACTACCTGTGTCATAGGTGGGATTTTCACCTGCCAAACGAAGGACTAGTATACTACTTAGCAGTTCACTTTGTTTTGTCTTATGGCTTTAAAGCGTAGCTTCTAAAAGTAGAGGGCACCAATGAGTTACTAGTGTATGAATCATTCGAAGCATTTTTTTCCATATATCGAGATTACCGAACTAGGAGTGTTAAGGTTACAAATATGTTATTTGGCAACTGTGGCAGTCCGGTCGATAAGATTGTAAATCCCCATAGACAGGTGGTTAGGGCATGTATTACATGTATCAAACCGCCGCCAACCTCGAAGCGGGATATCGGCTGAGAGAGTGGGTTGGAAAAAAGCTGGGGAAGAGACCAAACCAAAACTTTAGTAGTCCATAAAGTCAATGAGTTCTAGAATAGATCTTTCCGGTAGTCATGTAATATCAAAAGTAGAGTATCCGATAGTATTATCGCTAGTGTGTAGGTCCTATTTCTCATATTTATTGAAATGATTCACTTGTCTTGGTTACTTTATGCTCAGTCCAGTTTCAAAATTTTTGTTTTCCACAAATGAGTTTGTCTTTTTGTTTGTATAGATTGCTCAAGTTCTAACTGAAGCTGACATCAGCGTAATTTTTGCAGTTGATAGTAAATTACACGGTTTGTATACTAAGTTGGCTGAATTCTTGCCAAGTGCAGCTGTTGGCATCCTAACTGATAGTTCAACCAACATTGTTCGCTTATTACGTGATAACTATGATAAAATTGTTAACAAAGCTGAGCTAATGGCTACTTATGATGCAGATTATCTCGAAGTAAGTTGTTTTTCGTTATTAAATATTCCTATTTTATGTGTTTTTGACTTTAATATTTGATTTCATTTAATGTGTTACTTCTCAATAATCTTGGTTATTCACGGATAATTTTTGTCCGTAACTAGTTGATCGCTGATTGACTAGTGATCATAAATAACTGTAAATAAGAAACCATGTTGGAGTCTGTGAATTGGATTTACTATTTCAAAGTTGATGACGTTACGCGAATGGACATATATGTAAGTAAAGCTGCTATAACTTGCTGCGCCATTCGAAAACATCAGGAAAATGGACGCAAAAGTAATCAAAATTAGACAACGCACTCAACTACTTTTCAAAATTATGCCTCCAATGCTCTTTATCCAGGCCTCAACTATTAAGAAAACAAAGGGAGACAAGTCTGTCCTACGACCACTAAATATATGTATTTTATGGAAAAATATCACTTTTATGTACAGTTTTTCTTTTCGCTGGTTACTGATTACATTTAAATGATTATACCGTAAAACAAATTTTAGGCTGAACAAATGTTAAAGCTGAGTAACTACAGAACGAAAATTATCAGAATACAATATGTTGAAATAATTAATAAGTGAATTTGTCAAATTCAGTAGAATTTGACTGGACGATTATTATATTGTTCTAATTAATAGTCTCGTTCCTAATCGATCCCTACCAAAAGCTTTGTTTTGATATACAACACACATTGATTAAGACTAAAAAGGTCACAGCTCTGACAACTTACCAGTGCACATTTACTTTATAAAAATTCAATGTTCAGGATTTTGAAGTTCCCTGACGAATATGCATATCATGACACCCTATTTAATCCTTTTGGGTTGTAGAAAGTTTTAACCACTGAAAGAAAAAAAGGTAACGAAGCAAATAAAAATGAAAAGTAGAACGAAAATGAGGTATTCGATTTGTACATGTTACATCCCGAAATTGTCGCACCAACCACCCACAAAGTGCCAGACATGATATCGAGCAGTACACCGAGCAAAGCTCATTCTGCAATAGAAACCTCCACCGAATCTAATGATCGAGATTCTAAAACTTTTCCAGAAAATGTGTTACATTCATCAAATGATAATCTGGAACCTAGCGCAGTTTTGATGGACGCTGTTTATCATAGTGATCCACAACCTGCCAGTGATGTTCGCAATAAGTCTGATGACTACTTTTCTGCAGAATCAAATCCTGACCTCACATCAAACGTCGATCCTCACCATCCAGTCAATCTTAGCTGGTTCCCTATTGAATGCGAGAAACATGTTATAAATAGAATCGCATTAATTTAAACTTGGGTATATGAGGATCCAACACTATTTCGTGGGGGAGGAGGAGCTCGGAAAATTTAAAATCCGGATATCAGCTCCGGATTTTTCAAAAAAGGGGAGGTGTTGTATCCCGAAGAGAATTACGAATGGTAACTTTTGAGGACTATTTATTGGTCAATATAATATGTATATTTCCTATTGTAATTAACCTAATCATATTCGTTTCCTCTTATCACTAACTTTATTTTGACCTTTGAACTATTATTATACGATCCTTGAGTTATCATCAGTTTATTGATTACTATTCACAGCCACATTCGGCTAAATATTGTACAAATGTTATTATCTATTTTATGGGTCGATATGGTTTGTTTGGTTGGTATATAAACTCAGTATGTTTGAAATACAATGATTCATACCACTGAGGCTGTTATCGGTGTTTTGGACTTAACTGGTTGGGCTAGGCAGATCGCAGGACCGGTTAGCACTCTAGTCTGCTCGTACGGTTTCGTGTGTCACTGTTCCAATCGATAATTCGCTGCACCCTGTTTGGCGGTCTTATCGCGTCACACATCAACTAGGCATCCACTCGGCCACAAGATATAACAGTACAGCAAAATATAGTGACGTTCACTAAGACCAGCTTTTAGAGCTAACTTATAAATTCAGTATATCCAGTCACTAATGCGAAAAATATTTTATGATTAGTAAATAAGGTTAAGTATATTAAGAAGATCAAAATAGTGTAGTTTTCATTGTGCTGTTGTTAGATTTAATCTCGTATAATTGGCAGATGTTGGATGACACATAGTTGATATTTACCAACCTACTTCATGTTCTAGTTACAATTAATTGGCGTGATATATGTGTAGACCTGAGGTAACTCAATGCTTTTGAAAGTCAAGCTTTTACCAGTTACTGTCTCTTTTGATAATACTGATATACTCAATACGTAGATCATTACTTATAAATTTAGTTTCGTAGGGAAACTCAGTGTGAGATATTATAATCCACACTTTTTCTGAAATATATTTTTAATTATTTTCATTATCCAAAAGATTGTTGTGCACATGAAAAACCATTTATCTAGTTTATTTCTATTCGGCTTTTTTGGTTATTCCTTTCTCAGGTTCAAGTATTTTCCAAGTGTAATGATGAAAATGAATTCTCAAAGAAAACAGTATGTAATGATCATCCAGTTGGTGGTAAAATAGGTTATCAAATATCTATCAAAGCTAAACGATGTTTTGAAGGTGTTAAAAAAGTCACTTTAAAAATGGTAGCATTAGAAGATCAAGTAAGTACACGCGTAAATTACGTTTACTCTGGTGTATTGTATTACATTCTCTTTTTTCAACTGCACAGTAAACATATTTGTAAGGATTTAAATCTTCCAGTTGTTGATATGATTAATGTATTGCATCTGATGATTTTGTCTTGTCATTAAGTCACGAGATTTTAATGAAGGATGAATAGTGGCTAGCGACGGGACCCAGGACTAGCGTTTCGTTTTATTCGGTTATCGTCAGCTGATTGTACCTGTATCCCAATGTTAATGTTCACTTTGGGACTCGAATCCAGTACCTTTTGTTTTAGACGCCCAACAAATTATCAATTAAGCTAGCTACTGGGTCCAGATAGCCACTAACTTGTACAATGAAGATAAATTTTTATTTTATTTAAATAAATTTAGATCTTCGCATTGCTGATATTGGGGACTTCAAATGATCAGTTTGTTTTGGCATATGCGAATCTTGGGATGTAATTACATCCGGCTGACGTTTTCGAAATAAGATGAAACACTTGCCCTACACTTCACTACAAGCCACTTTTCAATTTTAATTCTGGACATTAAACTATTTAAACTCTGTTATCTGTAAATTTATCTCATTTGAACAATCTGTTTGTAACTAATCACTATTTTAACTTATTTAAAGTTGTGGTGTGATTAAAGATTCCTGTTACTGAGGTAACCTATATTTAACAACGTTGTAAAACTAAACTATGCTGACGACCTTGAGTAGATAATCAGAGAACTGTTCATCCCCTAAATGCCCTGGTACGGCCGAGGGTGGGGAGAGTCCGCTCTCCCTCTTGAAATGCTCTCACATAGCCACGCGTGTACAACCACTGACAGGGAAGTCCTACTTACTGCCTTCTCACGAGGTTACTGTTGTTTACGAAATTGAGAGGACGAAAAGCAAATGTCCAGCGCTTTAACCAGATTGGTGGACATAGAGGGTCCACTTAGGGGAGTTGGAAAACCCTGATTCCAAAACAATGGTGCACATGGGCCCTTGGATCCTGAGGAAACAAATGGCGTATGAACCTATTGTTGTTCACCGACTACTATGGGACTACATCTCCTTACTTTGCTTCACTGCCCTGTGGACTAGACCTTTAGGTCAAAGGCTGTGGTTGCGGTTTCCTAAGAAAACCACGTGCTTCAGTTTGGACACCCGTGCAGTATCACATCCCTTACACAAACCAATAATAACTACTACTGGCCTCATTGTTATTGCTTGGCGCATATGTATTTGGTGCTCCTTTGTATCGTTCAAATAAATAAATCAGTTGCAAAACAGTTGACAATAAAAAGTGATAATTTTACAATGGATTAGTAGTTTCGAGATGATTAATGAACCGTCTTATGTTAAATTGTTTATTTTATTAAACGAAAAAGGGTTACGGTTGAGTTTTAGGAGTTGGGCCAGTATTATGAATCGAGGTTAAATGTCACGGTTAGGAGGGCTAGTGTCAGTAGTGTTGGTGTTAGGATTGAATTGAGTCACATCAAATTCTCTCAATTACAGTCCACATCAGATGAAGGGATTTCTAACAGTTCAGCCTGCACACCATGTTACATTCGCTGAATGGTTGCACAAAAATATTTTGTATCAATTTTAGCCATTTTAGATACCAGATATGGCGTCTTTGCTTATTTTTGAATAAGATACTTGCTGTCTTTCACTGCTCTATACATTTCGTGCAGAAATCTTGATTGGTACATCAAAGATCATCAGTATGATTTAGTTTTTACCAGTGTAAGATTTTTTAACAGATTCAATTTTTTAGCACTATTTCTACGTGGATTTGAATAATAAACCATCTAATTGTTCTTACTTCTGTAGGCTGTACTAGGTGTTCAGACAGCTTGTTCTTGTCCTAGCTGCGAGAAAATGCCAATGCCTAGTTCTTTAACTCCTTTCTCTGCAAGATGTCAATTACGTGGACATTTACATTGTGGTGAATGTAAATGTCAGTCTGGATACTCTGGTGATTTTTGTGAATGTTCCTCTGAGGCTAGTGCTGAAGGGGATGCTGCTATGCTAGCGCAATGTACTGAATATGGAGTTAAAGAGGTACGGTGGACCATTAATGTTTATCCTTATGTTGTTTACATCCAACAGCCTTTCATTAATAATACTACATCCAGGAGCCTCCTCGATGTAGTCTTTAAATTCTTTTTGATTAAACTCTGTTCACTCACCAAACGTAAAAATGAGGATTTGATAGTCTGGGCGAATTCATATATATCCTGTGCCTGTCCTCATGTGCTGTTTCAATGGTCAAGCCCATGATGAGAATTAACAGACAAAGCCGATAATGGTCTGTGTGAAGGTCTTAGGTTATATATATTTGAGGGAGCGACGTACATGTATACCGCTGATTTGTACACATTTTTATTTGGCTTGCCTATTACAGCTTCCTACTCATTCCTAGCCTCCTCACTCGTGCAGGGTTTCGAGCAAATGTTTAAGAAGCGTATATGCCTGTATTTGAATAGGATGACCATAGAACCTGACATAGTTTCTATAACACTTCTACTTTACGTCTTCAGGTAGTTGGTAAAACAGATTATGTGTATATTGTACTTGATTAGTGAATTTCACACTTACCGATAATGCGACTCCTACTGTGGATATTTGAAGAACAGTATCATCTCAATTATTGATTCAGCGTTCTACTTGGATCTATAACAAGACTAATCAGGCTCAATGATTTCTTATACTACATTTATGTATCAGCTTCATTCACTTAATCTTGAAGGTAGCTCAATAATTTCTAACTAAGTAGTTAGATAATGTCTTTAGCTTCCATACTGTAATAGTGGCTCAATACCCGGTACATAAGTCACTAGTCATATAGTAGACTCCTTCGACAGTAAAATTAGAGCTATTCATTTGTTCGACTTTATAATATCGAAGTTCATCAAATTAATTTTCTAAAAATAATCTAATATCTGACTAATCGTTTTCTCTTTTTAATTCTACTCCATTCGAATTAAATTAGAAAAGACTGACTAGTGAGATACTATGATAAAATATGAACAAAAGCATGTTTCGCAGTTGCATAATTGTATGATATAATACTTCAGTTTCGAATTGAAATCTAGTTATAAACATGATCTCGCAAGTCAGTAGTTGGGATGGATAGAAACTCGATTAACCATTGATTTAAATCTAAATGTAACTGAAATTTCTAGGTGATTTTTAGTTTAGACCCATAAAATTATCATTCTAAAAGTTCATTCTCTGGGAAATATCTTTTTATAGCCTTGTTCAGGTCGTGGTCGTTGTGTATGTGGAAAGTGTAAATGTAATCTAGCACGTTATGAAGGCACTTTTTGTGAATGTGACCGACATGGATGTAAACGTGCTTCAGATGATAATCAAGTTTGTGGAGGACCACAACGTGGAACTTGTCAATGTAATGGTACCTGTGAATGCAAGCCAGGTTATACTGGAGATCGCTGTGATTGTATGGAAAGCGAGAAACAATGTATTGATCCAAACAATCCATCGGTATGTCATAATTTACCTTCTCCTTTAAAAAACATATTAGTATTACGGATTGCTTGAATAAACAAATTATTCTTTGAGTTGCTTGATTGTATTCTTCACAGTGGTATTTTAGTATGGTATGATTAATTATCAATATCGTGCAGTAAACTATTACTACACACCATTTTGCAATGAAATCTAAGATTTGATGCTAAAACTTTACACCATTTTCTTCTTCTGCTTCGGTTTGGACACCCGGGCAGTATTCCAGCTTTCACACAAATCGAATAACGTAGTGTGGCGCATATATATTTGGTGCCTCCTTGTATCAATGTTTATATGTTGAAGTAAATATAAATAAATAATAAATCTCAACTAATCACGTAGAAACAATAAGCATTAAATTCATTTCAAATGCATGAGTCGTTTCAGTGATTTAAACTTTGTCATATTGCCGGTAGAATGTTGTTAAAACTGTCAGATTTAGAAAATATGTCTATAGGTTGAAAGTTTCATGTCCTTTCTACAGACTTGAGAATTTATTTGGCAAATGATGCTTACTCCACTCATTTGTTAATTTTCTTTGGTAGTCTATTTAAGTTTCTACAACTAACTTAATGACTCTAAGGCCATCAGTTAAAGGCACATATTATTCCAGTTAGAATGGTATCTGTGGTAGACTATAAATAGTTCAGTTATACTATATCAAGTTTTCACATTAGTCATTTGTTTATAAATATGATGTTTATTGAGGGGAAAAACAAGTGAGTCCTTTGCTCATTGATGTAATTAGTGTATTTAAATTCTTCCCTTTCAAGTTCCCTTTGTTAATTTATTCTATTTGCTAATTGTTCTAAATCATTTCATTTTGAAATAAGAATAACTTAAATCGATTTTGTCCTGGAGTCACATTTGGATTTTATCCATGTAATGGTTTGTAAAATTTTCAACTTAATTAAGCTAGCAATTTGTTACATGTCCTGGTACGGCCGAAAGTGGGGAGAGTACGCTCTCACTCTCGAAATGCTCTCATATGGCTACGCGTATATAGCCTCTGGCAGGGAAGTCCTACCCACTGCCCTCTCGTGGCGGGGGTGTTGTTCACGAAAGTGAGAGAACGAAAAGCGAATGTCCGGCGCTTTAACCGGGTTGGTGGATGTGGAGTGTCCACCTAGGGGAGTTGGAAAACCCTGATTCCAAACCAATGGTGCACATGGGCTGACTCCAGTATCCTGAGGGAACAAATAGCGTATGAATGATTCGTTGGTCACCGGCTACCATGAGACTGCACCTCCTTATGATGCTCCACTGCCTTGTGGATCAGACGTTTAGGTCAAAGGCTCTGGTTGTGGCCCCTGAGAAAACCACGTGCTTCAGTTTTGGCACCTGGACAGTATCACAGCCCTCACACAAATCAAATGAGATTTGTGCGGCGCACATGTATCTGGTGCCTCTTTGTACCAATATTTATGGGTTTAAATAAATAAATACATGTGTCTAAATTGTTTTAACCAGTGTAGCCGTCAAAAATTTTATGTAAATATTCTGAAAAAAGGTTCATTATGCTGTGAAATTTAATTTTTGACTTCGTCTCTTTTTATTTAGGGCCCTAAGTGTTCTGGTCGTGGTGTGTGTGACTGTGGTCAATGCTTCTGTAACAGTGGTTATACTGGTCATTTATGTAATGAAATTCAAGGTGGTGAATCTGCTTTATGCACAGATCGTGATGTAGAAAAGTGTGTTCTATGCTTACGTGATTCATTGGTGAAAAGTTTTGATCTGGATGAAAAGTTGAAAAATGATGAGATGACGAAAACAGACAGTGAATCAGAGGATGAATCATTAAAATTCAATCAAAGACAACCTATTTCAATGATTTATTCATCAAAAGAGTATGCATTAGCTGCTACACAATGCGAATCTTCATGTAATGGAACTGTTGTAGATACTAGTCGAGTAAAACTAGTTGAAGCTAGTGAACAAAAAGATGACTCAAATCTTTGCATTATTTACACAGAAGATAATTGTCGAGTATTTTTCACCTATCGTTATTCTGATGCAATATATGTTAATCGTAAAGTAAGCAGTTTATGATGAATGTTCTCTTGTTTAGTAATATTTATGTTATATACAAGTGTTTGTATTAACTCTTCAGCCATAACAAACGACCAGAATAATAAGTTGGTTAATAATGGTTTTGAAAATTCACCACCTTAGATTGCCCAATTACAAAATTGTTCATGTCGAATCACCAATACAATGTGTATTGATTAAGTTTTCTAAAGAAAACATTTTCAATCCAATTGTTTACAATTAGCTGCTTTTAGTCATTATAGAAGTTTATTTCAAACCTATGCATATATATTTTTCTAATGTGACCAAACCTGTTCATTACATAATCGTTTAAAGTGTATTTCCAGTCAATAGCTAGAATTTTGTTTGTAATTATTTTTTATCATCCTATTAATGTTGAAAATCAAAATTGACCAGTCTGTTTCGATATATATGCTAAGATAATTAACCTAGAATTGTGCCACAAACCATAATCAGCTTGTAGTCGATGTCATTTTATAGATCAAAACAGTCTTTTTGCGCTGATGAAAAAGTCATTAACTTCCATAAACTTATTTCCAGACTAGAAATGTTAACTAAAATCTTATTGGAAACTCTAAGCGATTGCCTCTATTAAAATAAATTATAGTACTGCATAAACATCTTAATATCTGACACACAATTGCTTGTTAAAGCTGGAGTAATTTACACACAGGACACGACCACAAAAGACACACAATGCTATTTTTTATTTGATTTCCCATTATGTGTCCACATCTTAATTTTAAGATCCTAAGGCGTTTTTCAATGCACTATTCTAACTGATATCAACCTATGTTGTAACGAGATCTATGCACTCAAACGCCCTGGTACATCCGAGAGGGGGGAAAGTCCGCTCTCCTTCTCGAAATGCTCTCACATGGCTACGCGTATATAGCCTCTGCCAAGGAGGTCCTACTGTTAGTGGGATATAGATTGGATTAAGCATGTTTTATGCATGATGGTGTTGCTGCGCGCTGATTGGTTAATTTTAGACCGATCAGCCCGGGCATATTGTTGCAGAAAAATCTATAAGCTTCTTATGCATATACTATAAATATATGAACGATATTTAAACTATTGATTGCTGTTCACATACCATTATTATTTTGAATACAATTTCATTCCTGTTCAACGTGTTCTGATTTGGGGGTCTTGTCGAGTGTCATCGTATAAGAATACTAAGCAATAGGAATAGCTGGGTCGTTTATATAGCAAAAAACACAATTATAACAGTGGCGACGGGGAAAAAGGAAAATTCATTCAAAATGCTTATATCAGATGACCAGCTCAGCCGAATACTACAGCAACAGCAAGCACAACTTGACGCACAAATGCGCCTGTTAGAAACTCTGACGCAACAGCTTAACATACACTACTCGAGTTCACATGCTACTACAAGTACTTCTTCTTGTGATGCAGTTGCCAGCAGCATCCCAGAATTCTATTATGACCCCGAATGTGGCAATACATTTCTCACGTGGTTCAAGCGTTGGGAAGACACATTTAGAATAGAGTTCTGTAATCAAGACGACGCATGGAAGACTCGACTGTTGATGCGCAAGTTGGGAAGTCATGAACATGCACGCTATGCTGATCATATATTACCAAAGTTACCTCGAGAGCTCAGTTTCGAGGAGACAGTATCTCAGCTGTCAGAAATAATCGGTGAATCTTCCTCATTGTTTAGTATTCGCTACCAGTGTCTTAATTTGGTGAAACGAGAAGCCGATGAATATGGTGTTCTAGCAGACATCGTCAACAGAGAATGTGAAAAGTTCAAGTTACACTCGTTGACTGAAGATCAATTTAAATGCCTTATATTCATCAAAGCTCTCCAGTCACCACAAGATGCTGAGATTAGAACCAGACTTCTAACTCGTTTGGATCAAGATCCTAACATCACACTCAGAACGTTAACAGATGAGTGTAAGCGGCTACAGAACATCAGACACGACAATCAGTTGATTGAACAGGTAAATCCTAATTTGACCTGCAGTAGTGTCAATGCTATTACGAGGTTAAAAGTTCAGAAACCGAAAACAAGTGGTAGCAAACCAACGACTGCATGTTGGTTATGTGGTGATTGGCATTATGTACGATTCTGCCCATTCGAGAAACATAAATGTCAGATGTGTAACAAACGTGGGCATAAAGAAGGTCATTGTCCTCCAAATCAGACGTCCCAGCCTAAGCAGAAGCACAAACGTCCTCGACACATAAAGTCAGCTGAATCTAAATCACTTTCTCTGGTAGCAGCCTTTCAAACAGACTATGACATTCGGAGAAAGTATGTTACGATCCAGATTAATGGTATAGCGGTTCGTCTTCAAATTGACACAGCATCCGATATTACTCTAGTGTCTAGAGAGACTTATAACTTGCTGGGAAGACCGCCAATGAAGCCATCCAAGAAAACGGCTAAAAACGTATCTGGAGGTGTACTGAAGCTAGTTGGTGAATTACAATGTGAATTTTCCTTCAATGGAAATAGCTGTAAAGGAGTATGCTATCTAACAGAACGACCAAACCTTGATCTACTTGGTCTAGATATGTTAGAAAAGCTTGGATTAATGGATATACCCATTAACAGCGTGTGTAACGTATCGTGTCCATTATTAGACACCACCTCATATGCAAAAAAGACAGGTAAAAAGGTTCCAGAAATACGGAGTGTAGCAGCAGCGGCAATTCGAAACACTCCAGTGTCGTCAGATGAAGTCAGAAAAGACTTTTCAGAATTTTGTCAGCAGAACGGAATCAGGCACATCCGAACACCTCCATTCCATCCGCAATCAAATGTTCAGGTAGAACGTTTTGTTGGTACGTCCAAAAATGCTCTAAAAAAATCAAGAGGGGAGGGGGACACCGAAGAGATCTTAGAGAGGTTCTTGTTTATCTACCGTTCGACACCGAACCCTCAGACAACAAATGGAGTCTCCCCAGCAGAAGCGTTACTTGGCAGAAAAATACGTACACATTTTGACAGCATTCGTCCGACTCCAGCTCTTAAGCCGCAACGAAACGTGATGATGGAGAAACAGTACAATAGTCATCATTGGGCACAAAAACGATTGTTCACGGTGGGTCAAAAGGTACTTGCTATGGACTATCGAGGAAAACATCCTACACGGATAGCTGGTCGGATCGTGCATAAGAAAGGAAATATGGTTTACGAGGTGTCCGTTGGTTCAGAAATCTGGGTGCGTCACGCTAACCAACTGAAATCAACCTCGATCTCCAACAACGAAACGCAGCATAGATTACCTCTTGATGTTCTGCTAGACACCTTTGAGATCAAAACACCCGAAACAGACAGGACAGTCAAGGTGCAAACGAAGGATGATACAACGTCCTTATTACCTAGAAGATGGACTAACCGGAAGCGCAAACCAGTAAAGCGGTTGCAGTTGGACCCTAACACCAGATCCTACGAATCTGCTCAAGGGGGAGGTGTTAGTGGGATATAGATTGGATTAAGCATGTTTTATGCATGATGGTGTTGCTGCGCGCTGATTGGTTAATTTTAGACCGATCAGCCCGGGCATATTGTTGCAGAAAAATCTATAAGCTTCTTATGCATATACTATAAATATATGAACGATATTTAAACTATTGATTGCTGTTCACATACCATTATTATTTTGAATACAATTTCATTCCTGTTCAACGTGTTCTGATTTGGGGGTCTTGTCGAGTGTCATCGTATAAGAATACTAAGCAATAGGAATAGCTGGGTCGTTTATATAGCAACAATCACAAATATAACACCTTCTCACAGCCTTTTTGTGGCGGGGATGTTGTTTACGAAATTGAGAGGACGAAAAGTGAATGTCCGGCGCTTTAATCGGCCTGGCGGACACGGTAAGTCCACCTAGGGGAGTTGGAAAACCCTGATTCCAAACCAATGGTGCACATGGGCTCCAGTATCCTGAAGGAACAAATGGCGTATGAACCAATCGCTGGTCACCGGCTACCATGGGACTGCATCTCCTTACGATGCTCCACTGCCTTGTGGATCAGATCTTTAGGTCGAAGGCTCCGGGTGTGGCCCCCTAAGAAAAGCATCTGCTTCAGTTTTGGCACCTGGACTGTATCACAGCCCTCACACAAATCAAACGAGATTTATGCGGCACACATGTATCTGATGCCTCTTTGTACCAATATTTATGTGTTTAAATAAAAACGAGATCTATTGTGTATTCGTTGTCTTAAAAGCAAGATACCTTAGGTTAATTAGGTTCTGTCACAGTTTCTCAACGGTTCTTCAGTTAGTGCGTGCGTGTGTGGCTTAGTCTACCATGAGAGAACCTTCTTCAAAAAGAACAAATCTCCATAAACCACCTATATCTAAGTAAGTCATGATACCTTGAAAAAATATATATCGAACTAAAAAATCATTTTAATTTTTGTTTCTAAAAATAGGTTGATTTAAATATTATCCGAAAAAGTGAATGTACAAAAACAATCAATATTCTTTACATTGTTCTCGGTGTCATTGCAGCCATTGTACTTGGTGGATTAATACTTTTATTAATTTATAAACTAGTCATTACAATTGATGATCGTCGTGAATTAGCCAATTTTAAACAACAAGGTGAAAATATGCGTTGGGAAATGGCTGAAAATCCTATTTTTGAATCACCAACAACTAATGTTCTAAATCCAACTTTTGAAGAAAACGGATATTGATCATATGTTGATAAGGCGCGCGGGGGGGAGGGTATCAGCGAATTTGAAATAATTTTTTTCGTTTCATGACAAATAAAAGTCGTGATATCCCCTGTTTTTTTCCTCTTCATTTCTGCATGTTTTATACGCATATACCTGAGCAGTCCTACCTAATATGATGTATATCTCTAAGCGCTTGTTATGTAACTTTGTCGAAATAATATAACACATTTGAATATGATCATGTTTAATAGAGTAACAACACAAACAAACAAACAAAACTCTTTGTGCCTTATTATTATTATTGTTTAAAACATAACAAGAAGACTCAACTGCACAGCTGTCAATATCTCTATTGCCTACCAATTAGCACCATAACTTTCCTGCTTTATATTATCTTTATTAGCTTTTTATTCTCATGAATTAATTCATTATTTGTTTTTTTTATATAAATAATACACCATACAATATGTGTATGCATTTTTGTTTATTACTAGTTGTTGTTGTCGTGTTGTTTTCTCTTCTCATTTTTATAAGATAAAAAGAAATGAACAAACTACTATTACTACTTTTATGTTGTAATTATAAACGCTTTTTTAAAAAAAGAAGGGGCTAGGCTGAATATTTATTTGCCCAGAGACAAAAGTAATCTAAACCGTACATAGTTTCATGCTTTTTGGTTTTTATACGGTTTCATTTTATGTTTATGCTGTTATACAAATAAAGTACATACATATAATGTGTATTTATTTTATTGTATTTACTAGATAAATTGCTTTATTTTTTTTATCAGAAGAGGTTTTTGTGGAGATTTCAGTATTTTCATAGTTGAAATCATGAGTCAATTGAAGCTAGACCATTAAGGAAAACCTGGAAGCATTGGATGGCCGGTTCGTTAGATATGAACACCATCAGATGCTGGCTCAGTGGTCTATCGGTTAAGTGCTCTGGCGCGAAACTGGTAGGTCCTGGGTTCGAATCTCGCGAGCCGAGGTCGTAGATGCGCACTGCTGAGGAGTCCCATAATAGGACGAAACGGCCGACCAGGGCTTCTAGGTTTTCCTTGGTGGTCTAGCTTCAATTGACTCGTGCTTTCAATTATGTTTTATATTTATTAATTAAAATATTATACGATTGTATGTATGCGTATGTGTGTGTATGAGAATGATGTAAATTTAAACAGAGCAGAAATAACAAGGTATAGAGAATAAAATGAATTCATCAGTCTATTTTACGGTTTCTCATAAGCCATATGAAACTTGAAATTTCAATTAATATTATTATTATAAGGCGGCACTGAAAAGAAGCTTCCTTACTGTTCAATTAATTTCATCATATAATACCGTGTATTTGTTATACCATTTAAAGGGAGATCAATACTGTCCTGATGTCACCTCCAATTGCATCTACGAATTTACGTGTACCTGAGGTAGCAATTATGTAGAAAGGACAGAGAGAAGGGTCTCCACAAGGTTTTCTGAACACATTCCTAGAAATGTATGACTGGGAGGGAGTAAATTCTTTACAAGTTCAATTGCTATACACCTTTTGGCTGGTGAACATGAGGTAAATGTAAGCAAGGCTTTTAACATAATTAACAGACAAAAAACGTCAGTTTTACTCCGTTCGGCAGAGGCAATCGCTTTCGGACGTTTTCGACCTGATCTATGTATATAGAAGGAAAGTGTGGTTGGCCTTTCCCTGCCATGGTGATTAGGGGTTCATCTAATGATCTCTATGAATTCCAATTTTTGATACTTTTGTGACCCTGTCCCCAACTTTTTATTTTATCTTATATTCATCTCTTACATAATCATCTTGGTATCCATATATTTGTATATTTCATCATGTTCAGAGATTACTCAACTTCTAATTAATTTAATTACCTTTACATAATATTTTTTATCTTCATAGCGATTACTAGTAACTGTAACATCTATTCTACTGTGCAAGAAAACTAAGCTTACTCATACACTTTATATTCAATTTTTCTCATTGTGATTTCGGTTACGTTTCGAATATTTATCTAGACGTTACTAACTAAAGTATTCTAAGCATTTGTTAATAATTATATTCATATTTTTTAATAGTTGAAATCATGAGTCAACTGAAGTTAGACCACCAAGGAAAACCTGTAAGCACTGGACGTCCGTTTCGTCCTATTATGGGACTCCTCAGCAGTGCGCATCCACGATCCGGCACTCGCGAGATTTAAACCCAGGACCTACCAGTCTCGCGCCAGAGCACTTAACTAATAGACCAATTGAGCTGATAAGAAACAGTAAAATAGACTAATCAATTCATCTTATTTTACAAATCTTGTTCTGTTTAAATTTATCAAAGGATATAGGTGTCCGAAATTTTTGAGAATGGTAATTGTAATGATAATAATAGTTCACAATATCGTTAATGTTTTAATTGAATCTATAAGTGACAAAGTTTTTGTTTTGGTATCAATCTTCGAATAACTTAACCTCTAAATACCAGTCAGTTTTTCCTTTAAAAGAAATTGAATCTGTCTGAATTCTAATGACAACGTAAAACTCCAATGAGAGAGTTATAATGTTTGTTTTCATTATTTTTTCCTATCTAGTCAACCGTTAATCTCAAAATGTTTCAATAAAGACGCATAATTAGAATCTATTCTATTTCGAATCTCGCAAGGCGAGATCGTGGATATGCACTGCTGAGGAGTCCCACAATAGGACGAAACGGCCATCCAGTGCTTCTAGGTTTTCCATAGTGGTTTAGCTTCGATTGACTCATGATTTCAACTATATAATATTCTATTTGTAGTTAGAATATATCCTCATTATTTCTCGTTACGATAAAACTCGAACCATTTACCATTAAACATAGTATGAGATAGTATAGTAAAGTGATTGTCCATCCCTTTCTAAAACTTTTTCGCCAATTCTGATAATTTTTTTCAAATTTCACCAATGTCATTAATTCTTGTAATTTTGTAGAATGCATTCTTATCATGTATAATAGTTAGTATGACTTTTGTGATACATTATTGATTATCTCAAATATACTTTACATTCCAATCTAAGTAGATCATGTATTTTGTTGTATAACCATGAAAAAAATAAGATATATTTGGAGTTGCATCTGAGTTATGCGTTCCATTTCACCTTAACTATTTCATTGAGTAAGTTTATATCAGAATAGCATTGAACAAAATATCTAGTATTGTGTTGATATTTTGAACAAGGTAAAATACTTCAAACATTATATAGAGTTTTTGTTTAATTTAGTGATTACTCATAATTTGTTCATTTTGTGTGAAACCATGTATTCTAACGTTAATCGAAGTCCCTATAAAGTGGAATAAGTAGCTAGTTTTTAAGATAAACTTTAAGGTACACCTATTACCGTTAGCTATGCAGTCAGACAATTTAAACTGTGACTGGTTAACGAGAGAAGGATTACGTACCCATGAAACCATTATGGGTCGAACTCAGAACTTCTGAACCTGTAAACAAACTCTTAACTTTCAAATCAGTGGGTTGAGATGTAATGGAATACATTTCTGACTTCAGTGAGATCTCCACGACCATCATATAATATTTCTTGAATTTTATGTTGTAAATGATTTTCTTCCAGTCCGTACTTGTAGTCAGTGCAACTCTATTTTTGATACCTGGTTCCTTGAGTAAATAATCGGATCATTGTATGTAGCTACTTGATTCAACTCATCCAATTTATAACGGCTTAATTGACTGTTTAAGGTGGTGACTAGTTTTACTATTTTCAAGACGCTAAGTCAATGAATTTCTTTTTCTCACAGTTAGTCTGGAATAGGGATCAGGAGAAAGTTTCGTAAATAATACCTGTTATGGTATAAAATTACACTACACATTTCCTGATTATTGTGTTTCAACGCTTTTATGTAGCTACGAATTGGAACAATAATTCTTGAGATTGTCAAATGTGAGATACTGAGCAATTCTTTAAAAGATGTAGCAAAGTATTGTAGCTGTAAATAATTCCCCAAAATCAATAGCTCATTAAGTGCTCCACATTGAATGCTGACCACATTGTTTTAAGTGGACTTGTTTAACTGAAGGCTTTCGGTCATGCACCGCACCAGATCACGTTACGACCCAGCGTGGGACACAGCTCCTACGTTCACTATGCAGATTGAAGTAAACGCTTCTCGATATATTAATAACGTATCAAATATATCTTTCCTACCTCTTCGCATCTGACTTCTGGTTTTATGTAATTGGGGAACGATTCGAATATAGGTGTTACTGGTTGCTAGTTGCCAAACTAGAATACTGGTCGTATCTTCAGTATTAATATTTGAGGTTTATTCAATTTGTATCAATTCGTAATAAGTAAAAGAAGCAAGTTTCATTACATCTGTTAAAGATCGCCACTTCCTATCTTTTATTTATAATCTCATAGTTTTTAGACTTAGTTTTTTCTTTTCATAAATTGTTTTATCGCTTCGGTTTATTATTTGACTGATGTTAATAATATTTAAAGTGAATTTGATATCTTTTGTATTATTTATAGATTCTTAAACATTGTACTCGCATTAATCAAACATTATCACAATGTCGTTATTACCAATGCACACAGTATATTGGCAAAAACCAGATACGGGATCTCGCAACGGAATCATTAAAAAATGTCTTGTCAGATACAGTGATAAATAAGAATTGTACTGATGAAGAAAAAAAATGTTCAGGAAAAAGTTCTGTATATCGTTTTGTACCATCTAAACCAATTTGGAAACGATTCGATGTTGGGGTACAGCATGAATTAGAAGACGTGAATGGTGTAAGTTGTAATGCTTGATGCAGGTTGTTGCTATATAATATAATACTGGTAACTATGTTTTAGTAATGCACTTATGCTTCAGAATAGAATTAGATTATATGTGCATGTACTGTAAAGTTACTCTGAAGAAACGATATTACGCTACAGCTGAACCGAAGTTTCTGTCAAGTGGTTTTTAGATCGTTATCTCATATTTGCAGACTCGTAAGACCCCGTAAAATATGCATCTGCTTATAGTCTCCTGGTATTTATATTTCTTAGCTATCAGCCAATAAGTATTTTGTAATTGAGTTATGTACCGTTAGTCCAGCTTAGATTCAATTTAAAATAGACGCCTTCGACTATCGGATACATCGCTTTTGATTGGTTTTAGATATCTAAACAAATGAGTCCAAAGAAAAAACTCGTCTTGGAGCAACAATCTAGAAACAAGTCTTGGAGCAACAATCTAGAAACAAGAATACTTATAAATATTGGATTCAGTTAGTGTTTGTATAAAACAACATGAGACAAATTTTCCCAACCAAGCACAAATTGCAAATTTGTCATGATGAAAGTCTTGGTACATGATTTTCTTGATGTGGCACGGACGTTTGTATGATAAGCTGTTTATGAGCATGATTGTAATAATTATTTCTCTTGGAAGATATGGGACTGTTTTATTGACCATTATCATGTTTGTCTAGGTGTTTGTTAGTGATCTAATTATATATATATATATATATGAAATAATCTCAGCGATTGAAATTTAAATAATTCCAATGTTTCGTCCAGCAAACTTGTCTGGACTTCTTCAGAGTAATAATCAAAATAGAAATTAACAGAATATATAGTGGTTAACAATCAAATTAATACTCAATGTTTATCCAGTCATGTCTAGATGTTGACTTTAGTAAACAGGATATGAGTCAGTAAGATGTGACAACAAAAGCGCTGTATATATCGGTTAGTCAGAACAGCGTGAACAGAAAGGATGGTATTCAACAAGTCATCTTTTCGTAAATGATAGCCAACAAGTAGTTGAACCCTATCTCTATCCAACTTATTTATTTCATACGTAGTGCTGTTCTGACAAATTTATTTGGATATTTCAGCAATACAATTATGTATTTGACGATTCTCATTTTATATACACATAGACGTTTCAAAAATATTTCCAATTTGAACTTTTATTTTTACGTTTAATCAACAAATTGATACCGAATATCAAAATTTAATATTATAAACTTACGCATACATACACATATCCGTTTATTCATTTATTTTCACATGTTATCCGGCTTACTGAAATCAACATCTGAATGTGATTGGATAAACACCAAGTGTAGATTCGATTGTTAAACATTATGCATTCTTTGATGATTTTGATCATTACTCTAAAGATGTCCAGACAAGTTTGGTGGAGGAAACTTTGGAATTATTTGAATTTCAATGGCTGAGATTATTCCATATATATATATATATATATATATATATACCCTAGCACGACCGAGAGTGAGGAGTCCGCCTTCCCTCTAGAAATGCTCTCACATGGTGACGCGTATGCAGCCTCTAACAGGAAAGTCCTACTCACTGCCTTCTCACGATATTACTGTTGTATACGGAATTGAGAGGACGAAAAGTGAATGTCCGGCGCTTTAACCAGATTAATGAACATGAAGGGTCCACGTAGGGGAGTTGGAAAACCCTGATTCCAAACCAATAGTGCACATGGGCCCTTGGATCCTGAGGAAACAAATGGCTTATGAACCTATTGTTGGTCACCGACTACTATGGGACTGCGTCTCCTTACGTTGCTTCACTGTACTGTGGATTAGACCTTCAGGTTGCGATTTCCTAGGAAAACCACGTGCTTCGGTTTGGGCACCCGTGCCGTATCACATCCTCCACACAAATCAAGTGACTTGTGTGGCGCATATGTATTTGGTGCTCCTTTGTACCAATATTTGTGTTCAAATAATAAATTATGTATATATAAGTTGCTATGCCGCATGTCAATTTCGGCCATATTTAACCTTCCGAAAAGTAGATAAACATCTTGGAATGATAAATATACTTTACCAATAAATTAGAATTCGTACATTTGCAACTGGTTAACTAGATATTCAAATACTTTTCGAAATTTATTTCATTAGATATCTGGAACAAAGGATTGTGCATCACCTGATAACCAGGATATATTTTGCATTGATCACAGTGCTCTTCCAAAACGAACACATTTGGATATGAATGTAGTTAAACTACTTGAACAGGTGTCGCTAATTAATTTCAAAGAAGTGAGTTTTCTTGGTATGGTTTAGTTTATATCATCTGGAAGTATTAGTCTTGTGGATAGTTCTTGAAGCACTGTATTTTTCTGATATACCAACTATGATTACCTTAAATCAAATTGCTTTTCGTTACATGTTAACTTCAACTGGAGGAGTGTGTCATAACATTGGGTTGACTAAATTAAGTGAACTCCAACCGTTTGATCGTGGAACAGATATCAACAATCATAACGTATATAAACAAATGTAGAGTGGGAGCAGGTGAATTATCTAAATGAAGTCGTTTACAATGTAAAAGTTCGTTATACATGTGACTTATGGGGTGCCTATCTGCAGTCAATAATTAACCACGAATCACTTACCACCGGATATGTTATATCGTAGTGAAGATTAAACTACGGGTAACTTTTGAGAACTATTAATGAACTAATATTATATATATATATTCTTTTTGTATAACTGTCCAGTAACTAGATTGAATAAATCTATATTCCTCTTATTACAAGCTTCATTTTAACCTATTGATTATTATACGACCTACTGTTCTTAAGTGTTTTTTTTAAATTTTATTTAAACACATACATATTGGTACAAAAGGGCACCAGATACATATGCGCCACACAAAATAATGAAAGTAGGAAGAGAAGGGATGAAAAGATAAGGCGGACTGAAATGTACAACCAGAAGACTCTTTCAGTTAGGAAAGTTAGAACCACTCTTTATGAAGAAAGTAAAAGAAGGTTGCAGCAGGCACGCCACTGGCTTCTATTCTGAGCCATATCTGATAACGTCTCTAGCCACTGTGTTGCACCATCTCTCGGACTCCAGCCAGGGAGTCGTGAAGGACCAACACAAGCTAGCCCTTTGCAGCTTTCTTTCATGCCACGACACCATGTCATACACTGACCTCCTCTCCGCTTTTTCCAACCAGTCCCAGAGTCGGCAAATAATGCACGACGTGGAAGTCTCTGGGACGACATTCGTAAAACATGTCCAAGCCACCGAAGTCGGTGTTTCAAGATGGTGACACCAATTGAATTATCGTCTCTGCGCCCGAACACACGATGCCGAACCTCTGCATTACTAACATGGTGTTGCCACTGGATGTCAGCAACCCTTCGGAGACAACGATGATCGAACACAGAGAGTCGTCTAACATCCTTAACTCGGAGAGGCCAGGTTTCACAAGCGTAGAGCAAAACTGTTCTCACTGACGCGTTGTAGATCCGACCTTTTACAGCCAGACTAACATCACGAAGGCGCCAAAGATGGCCCAGATTGGCATAAGCCGCTCTGGCTTTCATTATACGTGCATCAATCTCATCACCCACGCCACCACCAGCACTTATATAGCTACCTAGATACACGAACTTCTCAACTACTTCAATCTGCTCACCATCCAGGGTGAGTACAGGATGAGAATCCTGCCAGTCTTGTAGGAGTACTTTGCACTTGGAGGGTGCAAAGCACATGCCGTACCTGCGGACACTGATTGCCAACTGATTAAGTGCGGATTGCATGCCTTGGGCATTATCGCACAGTAGGACAATATCATCCGCATACTCAAGGTCGAGAAGTCGTTCTCCAGGCAGCAGATCCACACCGCCATTACTTACATCCACCAGAGCTGTTTCCAGGATGTCGATGGCAAAGTTGAAGAGGAACGGTGAGATCGGGCAACCCTGCCTAACCCCACCGCTCGAATGGAACAAGGGAGAAAGGTGGTTGTATTCCCTCACTCTGCCTGAGGTGTTCGTATACAGGGCCTTTAAGATGTTAATGAACTTCTCAGGCACACTCTTCTTCAATAGACAATCCCAGAGAACAGTCCTGTCCAACGAATGGAAGGCAGCCCTGATATCAAGAAACACTACGATTGTTGGCCTGCGATAAGTATGACGGTGTCCTAACATTTGGCGGAGGGTGAAGATGTGATCAATGCATCCTCGACCAGAACGAAAACCAGCCTGCTCCTCGCGAGTCAATCGTTCTCGGGTTTTAAACAACCTACGAAGAATGACAGAAGCCAATAGTTTGGACGCAATCGTAAATAGACTTATCCCCCGATAGTTGGTACAGGAACAACGTGAGCGCTTTTTAAAGATAGGGACGACTATTGACTCATTCCATGATGTTGGAACACTTTCTTGCTCCTAAACCTTTGCAAACAACACAGTCAGTTCCTTAGCCAGAAAGTCACCACCTTCTTTAAAAAGAGCCGGAGGTAAGTCACCTGGGTCCGGTGATTTGTAGCGCTTCAGGAGTTGGAGTTCCTTGCGGACTTCCGCCTCGTTTGGTGGATCAGTCGTCACCGGCCATGGGGGGCAGGACAAACTGGTTGATGTTGCCGGAGCAGCAGGCCAGTTGAACTGCCCTTCGAAAAACTCCGTCCATCGTCCAAGACGTCGAGAGATGTTAGTGATTGGCATCCCGTCATCCTCATAGATTGTTTCACTCACACCAGACTTCTTGCTGCCAGTGGCTCGGATGAGTTGGAAGAGCTTCCGGCAGTTACCAGATGCAGCTGCTGCTTCCATCTCATTAGCACGCTCCGACCACCAGGCTTCTCGGTCCTTACGCAAGCTTTGCCCGATTTCACTACGTAACAGCCTTCGTTTGTGGTCAAACTCACGGTCACCCGGAGTAGACCGACGGGCTTCGATCAGTTGTAAGGAGCCAGAAGAAACCCAGTGCTTGTAAGCGGGACGTTTCGCGAAGCCGCAAGTGGCTTTACTCGCCATTTTCATGGCGTCGTGAAGATGCAACCAATGCTCATCTATACTTTTCGATGGGATGGTAGCTAGCCTAGAAGCTAGCTCCGCTCGATACTTACTTGCAACAGAAGTTGCAGCCAGTTTACTAACATCGATCCGTTGGTGGTGGTCAATCCTTCTGCCACTGAAAAGTAAGGTGAGATTGGCGCAGACCAGGGCATGATCAGACTCCAGATAGGTACTCCAAAAGGAGCGGCAGTCTTGTACACAACCACGCCAGCGGTAGCTGATCGAGATGTGATCAATCTGAGTCCAGGCTTGAGATGCAGAGGGAGGACGCCAGGTGGCACACCGGCGATGACTGTGCCGGAAGTTAGTGCTGGCCAGAAACAGGTTGTGGTCTGTGCACAGTTGCAGCAAACGGTCCCCGTTATCTGTCCTGCGACCAACAAGTCCCCATCGGCCACCTAAACGACTCTCTTCTGTGCCTAGACGCCCGACCTGTGCATTCAAGTCTCCGGCTAATACTACAACATCTGTCGAACGCGCTTTCTGGAGAAGAACTGTTAACTGGTGGTAAAACTCATCCTTGATTGCATCCGGGCTGCAATCTGTCGGGGCATAGGCGGAGATGACGAAAAGACACCATTTCTCACGCCGGTTTCTTCTCACTTTGATGGAACTTTCTAATCTAACAGCACATAACCGACTGTTAATGGGGATCCAATCGATTAGTGCTGCCTCAGCTCTAGCGCTTAGTGCAACACCAACGCCAGCAAGACCGGACGAAGATGCCACAGAGTCCCCGGATAGGCGCACGTGAAACAAGCTTTCCGAAGCGACAGAAGGAGAGCGAATTTGTAGTACTTCACTAGAGTCTTGAATACGGGTCTCGAATAGACAGCAAACATCAACATTAAGACTTTCTAAAGACATAGCCAGCCCCATCTGTTGTCCGATCTGCATTAGTGTGCGAACGTTGAAGGAAGCCAGCTTGAACGGCGTACGTGGTTTCAGAAAGACTGCTTCAGTATTCGTAATCGGTGGAAGCATTCACTTTCAACCAGACAGTGACTGGAGATCGTTTAGATAGGACAGAGTTTCCACCATGGGCGAGCTGCTGCATAGGTTGGAAAGGAAGGATACACAATTTGGGAATAAAGGGAGTGAAAAAGCGACGTAGTAAATAATGGTAACAATAATAATGATAATGCAAATTGTCTTTCTTCTATTAGGAACGAGAGCAGTGTAGTTAGTGTAGTGCGTCATTTCATGTCATTTGTGTGTGGGCTGTGATACTGCCCGGGTGCCCAAACCGAAGTTATGTTCAGTTTATTGATTAAGGTCTCCCACGTTCACAGCCCTATTTTGACTTGAACTTGTATAAATGTTTATGGGATACTACCTCTAACTCAAGGTCTGAAAAGTCGGAAAAATGAAAATTTCGCAAATGCGGTAGAAATGATCTTGGTGGTCTTGTAATAGTATTCCGATACGAGACAATGGGTTTTAAGCGTTCTCTATGCCCTAACGCTTCAGGCTGGGCTATTTCGTTTACTACCCTACATATGTGTTGTATGCAGTATAAACTACACCTATATTACCGTTAATTCTGGTAACAAAAACATCTTAATCATCTTACTGCCTTCACATTGTAATTCGTTACTAACTTATTAAGTCTATTTTTTGTTATTCATATTACGCAATCTTTCGATTGGATCATCGTGGTTATTCCCTATTCATATGTCCTCACGGAACTTGTATATATGTATATGAATTTAATAGTACTTGAAAGAGTTTTGTTGTTTTATAAAACCTGTTTCCTCTTCTGTTTATTAAGGAAAATTTGAGAGTTCTTGAGGAAGCTATACGCTATGCTGATTCATTGCTAACGAAAGAAGCTTTTCATGGAACAACTAATAATCAGTGTTGGAGTATAGATAATACAGAACCGATGATTAGTTCATGTGATGAAATTAATGTTGGTTTCAATTGGTTTCTAGGTGATGACAATCGTGATAATCACATTGTATATAATTGTAACCTAGCTACTGATATTATGCAACAAGTACCTGATAAATGGGAAGGTTATATTGTTGCTCCATTGGGTAATATTCCAGTAGAGCAAAATGAATCTAGTGAAGTTCAAGGAGTGACGGTGTAGTTACTCGATCAATAAAGCGAATATACTCATAGTTTTGATGAAAATAGCAGAAACAAAAACAAATGTACATGTATTATCACAATGTCTACCATAATAAAAATCGAAATGAGTGATAATGTGATTTCTTTTTCATGACTTTACGTTAATCGTAACGACTAACGCATGTATCCTAGGCATTATTGAAGCATCTGATACATGATACTGACGTCAATCTAGTCCTGAATACTGACAACAAATGAATACGAATTCTTAAAAATACCTTTATTTCCATTAAACAAGTTAATAGCTATCTGCGCTTTGTAGCTTAATAGATAACGTCTTGGTGCCTAAGGCGACCGGTTTCGCGTTTTCGTCTGAATGTTCGGCCGAGGAGCCCTAGATAGGATGAAACACACTTGGCACGATCCGAATGTCTTATCAATAACACTTGAAAATTCACTGTAATACAAGTAATGCCTTCTTGCGTCTTAATGAAAAGTTGCGTGGTATTGAATCTACTTATAATTTTGATGATGAAAACAAGTATGCTACTGAGTTTCTTCCAGTTTACGATCAGTTCAGGTCAGGTGGAAATGTCAAATGAATAACATTAGATAGGTGATGCACTTATAGATTAATTAATTTGTAGATTTATTATAAACATTGAAAGCACAAACCCTTTGTTTTTACAGATGGTCAATAATATCCAAAAAAGCACCATCCTTTTGTTCTACCAATCGACTTGTTGGTACTGAACAATGGGTTATAACACTACTACTTACTGGTGAATTAGCTATTTTCATTTATTGAGTTCATTTAATCACATCTGTGAGTGTAATTTTATATAGGTTTATGTATTAATTTATTGACCACAGCTAGTATTGGATAGATTGTCAATTGTTTAAGCTGATTAAACTTAAGTTTTACCTTACCAGTCACTCGAAACCTCCGGAAGGAATATATGTGAGCATTGTTAAAAGCGATATTAATGTTTTATTTATTCCACATCAACTCTGGTACAATTAGGCACCAAAAACTGACCCAGATAAATAAAACGATATTATCAAGAAAAGAATGGTATGACGAATGATGAAATGAACAGAAAAAGCTTTTATGATATATAGCTTAGTTAAAAATACAGCCAAGAAAGGCTTTACTCAGTTAAAAAAAGTTCATCTCACTATCATGAAGGCAGTATCAGAAAATTACAGCAGGATTGCCACAGACTTCTATTTTGAGTCATATATGATCATGGTTGAAGTCACTGAGCTCCATGATCTTTACGATTATGGTATTTGCCTTACTAACTGTTATCATCTACCGAATCTCTTCGTAATTAAGATCATAGATAGTCCAAAACTAGAACCTCATGTATGACCGAAAATTCACTATATTTTAGTTGTTTCTTAGCCATAAATTCACTTAACAAAACTCTTAAGTCTACCAGTTGTCTTTTACGCTATTTTTAAGAAGCCGGCTAAGCACTTATTCGGGCATTAATGACATTTTAATTCTAAAACCCCTTAGCAAATTATCTTATGTACTGTAAAAGTACAGGTGATATGTTTCACAAAACCTCACCTCTGACACATACTTTGCCCCCAAATGCCCTGATACGGCCGAGAGTGGGGAGAGTTCGCTCTCACTCTTGAAATGCTCACATGGCCACGCGTATATAGCTTCTGTCAGGGAAGTCCTACTCACTGACTTCTCGTGATGGGGGTGTTGTTTACGAAATTAAGAGGACGAAAAGTGAATGTCCGGCGCTTTAACCGGGTTGGGGGATGTGGAGTGTCCACCTAGGGGAGTTGGAAAACCCTGATTCCAAACCAATGGTGCACATGGGCTCCAGTATCCTGAGGGAACAAATGGCGTACGAATCAATCACTGATCACCGGCTAGCATGGAACTGCATCTCCTAACGATGCTCCACTGCCTTGTGCATCAGACCTTTAGGTCAAAGGCTCCGGGTGTGGCTTTCTAAGAAAACCACCTGCTTCAGTCTGGGCAACTGGGCAGTATCACATCCCTCACACAAGTCAAATGAGATTTGTGCGACGCATATGTATCTGGTGCTTCCTTGTACCAATATTTATGTGTTTAAATAAATAAACAACAGAAACCCGAAGAGAACCAGTTGGTTACCAAGGGTGCTGTCAATGAATGGACAGTGATTACCAATATGATCAGCCATATATCGATGCACATTAACACTAGTCACAACGTAGATCCACCGAAAACAATGACCTGATATAGAGTAGTTTTAAATTCTAAGATTAAAAACGCCAGGCTCGACAAGGGTATATCAGCATCTTGAATATTTTTAGCAGTTCACCAGTGAATGAGTTTAGGGACGAACATTACGTTCTTCTTATGATATATTTTGCGCTTTGATGGTCAAGGGTACTCGTCATTACACAGAAACGCTGATCATTGATCACCTAATTTACATTCCGAGCAATAAATATGTTTTGCAATCATGTACTCTATTTAAAGCTGTTTGGGTAATGTCTTCGTTTATAAAGCTACAGAAATATTATGGAGATTGGTCAGCCCCATTTAAACGCACTGATATTAAGGAATAGAATCCAAAGATGGTTGTATGTTATCACTCTAATACGATAGCTGTGAACAAATGCTTCAGAATGACCGTCTCAAGTGCATTCCTCTCTAACGAATAAACGTAAAGTACAGTTCTGGTCAATAAATTGACTGCAATTCTGATATCAGGAATGCGATACGTGTGACGATATTCAATCGTTTTGAGAAAGGGTGAGATATGATGACCTGAACAAAATCTACGCCCTTTCCCAAAATAGGCTTGACAATAACTCCCTTCTTTAGTTAAAAAAGACTTCCAGTATGACATGACATCCTAAGCAATTCAATTCATTCCAAGCCTAGGATACGGTCCCCATTCTAGAAATAAATCAGAGGTGGGTTAGGTTGTGGATGACTTTTGAGACACTTTAGCACCTGGGAGTTATTGTAAAAGATATGACAATATGGTCGAAAATTATGAGGTAGTGTGCCTGTTAAATTGTCTTCTGAAAAATTCGACTAAATGTCTTAAACCACTTTGCAGATTATTAGCAGGCGATTTTATTAAAATTACTCATTATTGGTGAATTTTTTAACGATAAACATGTAGTTCCAGAGAAAAAGTGAAAGGGTTGAAATTGAGCATCGATTAGTTGACGGAATCATCTATACACTAAGTTTTAAAGTCTGTTAGTAATCTGGAGGTAAACCTAAAATTAATAGTCGGTAATAATCAAGATTACTACTCACCAATTCGATGACGCGCATTTTTTCTGCGTCTTTCAGCTTCTCGAAGTTGTACTTTTTCAAAAGAATCCTTGGTACTTTTGCTGCCTTTCTCACAGTCTCCATTAGACTGAGTATCAATGAAGCTTTTAAACTCCATCAAGTCTTGCAATCCAAGCTCTATGCGAGTGAGTGGACGTCTCTGCATTAATGGAGGATTTTAGATGTGACTGAAAAAGAAGTCGGAATTATGATGTAATTTACTCAGTACCATTAACCACACAAAAATAAACCTGAACCGGAAAGTGTTTTAGGAACAAATAAGCAGGTGAGAAATGACATGAGAAACATGATATTAGAAACTACTGGAAGGATGGAGTGATGAATTAACACGCACAAAATATACATCCGACATTTAGACCGAAAAGTGTGCACACTAATACCAACAGCACAGACTACCATTCAAACCATAAATTTTTGCATTACATTCTTCAACTAAAGAAAGAATGCAAACATACTTTCAATAAGCAATCAGTGACTTCATGGAATAATGGTTTAGATGTTGTCTAGTCACCTCGAGTTTTCGATTAATTATAAATGATCAAACATTGAAATGACATCTTCAAACCTGTTTTAATCCATGCATTTAAAAGTGCATGTAAATTGTTGACCATTAACTACATGAATGTGAGTGATTCCCTAGGTCAACTTGGGTTTCAGAAACATTGGCGTACATCGATGCAAGAAACCATTAACCCTCATTCATTGACATAGTTGGGATGTGTCGAAAATACTGATCTATCAATAACTTTGCTTTATTATGTCTCTGAAAGCATTAAAAGTGAAAATTAAGGTTTAGAACCCAACATAACCCCGAACCAAGAATTTTCATGCAATCAAGTGTTTCGATTTGTTATAATCATGGTTATATGCCTAGGTGACTGAGGTCAGTCAGTCAGAACGTAGGCCCGTGCACATACATGTTAATTCAAGTTGCCATATTACATAGACACAGTGAGTTGAGAATAGTGTAATGGCAAACAGGAATCGAAATAATTATAATAGCAGTGATAGTGACATGATTGCAAACTGAATAAAAGTAAAACTACTACTGTCCTCTTAGTTCCAAACATATTGACTCATAACCCAAGTGGTTATTGTTTCTTCGTTACACTATGAACATAAGTGAATAAATTGTTCATTGGAGAAAGTGACATGGATTATGGACATAACAATAAAGAAGATAGTGTTCGGGAATTTCGCTTAACGAATGAAGGCACCACATATGATTTCATCTACACGCACCTAAAAGTAATACTGATAATGTTTAGGATAAAAAAATTTTCTACGAACATGTGAAGAGATGAAGTTTCGGGGTCAACAGGTCTCATTTATTTGGGAACATTTTGCTTCAGAAACAATAGGCCCGGGTTCTCGACAGAAAACTCCCCTTGCAATATGATTTTAATAACACGGAATTTAAGTGTCTAACTATGTACTAAGTGTAAACATTGTCTGTACGTAGAATATTTATTACAAACGAATAAAAACTTAGAGATTTTAGTCAAATTAAAAATACTAAAGATGAGGGTCGCAACATCAAGCAAACTGAGACTAACAAACAAACTGAGAGAATTACGGAAACGGCTTACTGAATAATGTATCATGTATGATATCATATTTTATGCATTGCATTTGTAGCATTTATCTCGCCCGCATTACTTTAACTATGGAAACTGTAGTTTTAAATGAGTTATTCTTCTTACATTGTGCTTTTATTGACTTTTCTTATAGACACAGTTAATAGATTATGGGGACACAGAAACTGCACCTATTAGTAAAGCACGTTTTGAACGTCTGCTCCATCCAACATTCAATATCTTTGTGATGAGTTAGTGTCTACCGATTCAAATGGTTCAAATGGTTGAGGACGGAATAGAAGAAGCTTTCGCTTAACGGGCTTCCGTGTCTGATAGCAGTGGATCACCAATACCTCCAGGCAAGAACCTAGGTATATGAACGATAATAGAGGGAAAAAAAGAATTTGGTAAATCATAATAATATGTTATCCTTAGTCCTTAGGAATAAGTCAAGTTTTCTCTTAAAGGACTCCTGGGAGGTCGCTTGGACTAGCTCAGTCGGCAGCGAATTCCAGCACTTGACAACTGTAACGGAGTAGAAGTTGTTAAAAGTCCCTCTGGAGTTACTACCGATCCCAAGCACGGCTAAAGGAGGAAGGTTGGGTATGGGGTTAGCGATCCCATCCCGTAGAAAACTAACTCGCAAAACAAAAAACGCTAACCAGAAAAATAATCCAATATTAGGTCTTAAGTTCGAATCCTGTCAAAAGATTTTTTTTACTTTCCAATCAACATTTGTTAATTTATCAAAAGAGGTCCATAATAATAAACTTTAAAACCATAAATACTGATAATCAGAGTTAGTCGTTAGGTTGTTCATGATATTCTTCGTTAAGATTTAGAGTGATTTGTGAAGACTGTCAAATGTATTTATAGTTTAAGTTGAACAGTCGTTTCGTCCTAATATGAGACTTCTCAGCAGTATACATCAGTGAAACCATAAGAGATTAATCAAAGATGGATAGTGGCTGGCAGTGGAATCCAGTTTGATGCGCGTTTCGTCCTATTTGGGACTCGTCAGATCGATGTACCTGCATCTCAGAGTTGATGTTCACTCTGAGACTTGAACTCAGTACCATTCGCTTCAAACGCCATCACGTTATCCACTCAGCTACTGAGTCCTGATAGCCACTTGGTTGTGCAATGTGGTGAAGCTGAAATTCACTTGATATTGATTTTACTTATATTTTCCCATTGTTATTTAGGCCTGCAATTGATCAGTCTTTTGTTGGCATATGTGCATCCATCTTTGCTTATAAAGCTTGTGATTTCAGACAATATCGAGGCCCTCCGCACAAGATTAAGTCCAAAACCTTCAGGTATCAAAAAACAGAGTTGACATTCAATTTCCACTGCATTTTGGCCTTGAAAGATTGTGTAACTAAGGCTAGTTTATGATGCAAACCATAATGTTCCTTTTATTTCATCATCTCAGTGTTTAAGTTCGAACATACGCTGTATTCCCGCTTGAATATGAATCAACAGCAAACAATTAAACTGTTTATGATGTGTTCTATAACTTATTATAACCTTTATACCAATCAAGACACTTTACAATCTTACCTAATTCTTCTTCTAACTTTTTAATTTCTTCAATTAATAATTCTTGACTCATTAATTCTAAGCGTATAGTACGTGATTTATAACTTTTCACCGGTTTCTCCATCTTTTTCTCATTAATACGTAGTTTCACATTTTCATCTTGTAATTCAATCAGTTTCTTCTTCATACGTGTCATCTATGAAATAGGAAAAGAAGGAAAAGCAAAGAGATTATCAACGATAGAAGTATATGTAGAGTATGGAATCTTCTTTGAGGTTCTGTAATATACTACTGTTTTATTATAGATTAGGTTCGTTTGATTTTGATGGCGTTTTTTTCTTTGAGCTGGATGGTTTGCTGGTAGAGCTTTCATAGTCCTTCTGAATGACATCATTAGATTCGTTTTATTATGTACATGATAAATACATAGAGATCCTGTGGTGTTTGAATGAACCAATGATTCCTTTGTATTGATGACTGTTTTGATTTTGAATTCCAAATACAATACATTCGTTCGTGCTCATCGAATACTTCTTGATTAAATTGT
>NC_031495.1:2618093-2640459 GCF_000237925.1 Schistosoma mansoni
TGGTGCGCATCCAGGCATGACCGTACGTATAGTGCTACCCCACCCCCCATTCCTGTTTTTCTGTCGTTGCGAAATAAAGACATCCCAGTTATTGCTAACTCTTGGTCCGTAAACTGAGACGTTATCCAAGTTTCGGATATTCCTATCAGATGGGCATCATTAGCGTTGCTAAGTTCACGTAGCTCATCCATTTTGTTTGGCAAGCTCGCGGCGTTCGTGTATAGGCAGTTTATGCTTTCAATTTGGAACGCGTGAGCCTCTTCTTGTTTGTCTATATGAGCCGTGTGTGAGTGGACAGGTAGCCTACCTATACGATGTTTACCGAGTTGGTAGTCCCTGTCCTTTACACGTTTTTTTTATGATCAAGACAGTCCAGTCTTCGCTAATAAGATTAGGAGGTCTATCAACCTATATTAATCCTTGTGGTTTTTTAACACTGTGTAGGCCCAATCTCGTTTTGAATATATCAATAGAATATGTTGATCTTAGGTGATCGGGTAGAAAATTCCAGCAATTCACTACTCTCTCCCGGCTTTCATAATCCTGGGATGAATATCATCAGGACCATTGAAACTATCGAGTTTAGGATGCTGAAGTAGTCTTAAAGCAGTAACTTTCTCATTAACTACAGGGTCCACCAACAAGCCGCCACGATCACAATGAATTCTTGGTCGTTCCTCATTGCTGATGGAAAACACTTTAGCGAAATATTCCTATAAAAATCCAGCTTTTTTGGTATCATCTCCTGTCAGTATTAACGGATCTTCTTGTATCAAAAGTGGTGGGATTCCATCACTTCTCCGAGTTCGCCTTTTTGTATACGAGAGTAGTCGTTTCGGACTTTTTTTACAATTACTAACCAATTGTTTTTCAGATGACCTTCTAGTCTTACTTATTAACGCTTTAGGAGGATTCCTAGTCATACAATAACTGTTTCTGTACTGTTTTTAGCTAGTAGTGATTGACATATTCCAATGCTTTTTCCTACGTCCAAGAAGTTTCTTGACTTGTCTAGCTATCCGTGGTGGATGTTATTCGGTCTACGTGGTACTGGGAATCTACTATCAAAGGAGTTTATAGTTCCTACCGGGACCAATTCAGTCCAACGAATATCAGGTGCTTTGAAATCTCCTAATACCAAGCATCTGTTATTTGCACTCCATAGCTGAATGCGCTCTAAAATCAAGTCATCAGCTAAACAGATTCGGTTGTGATATATGACGCCGAGTATAACATCCGATAGTGAGCTCACATCTAAAGACTTCGTGGACTGACCAATTTTCCTTACACAGCTATAGCGAGCAGCCTTAACTTATCCACTAATACTTCTAGTTCATAGAATCTATTTCATCGATTTTACAAAATCCCTTGATACAACACAACACGTATTTCTCGTTGCAAAGCTGCAAAGATGAGTTTCACTGACCTACCTCTGTTTTGAATACGAAAGTACCTAGAGAACGGGATGTTTTGTACGAAGGTAAATAGAGTGCATGAGAGTTGAAGGGTCTCAACATCAGGAGTTTCAAAGCGAACAATCTTAGGTCCACTGGAATTTTTGAGTTGTATTGCTGATCCGTCAGATAATATTAGCTCGTCTTAACTAATCTATGAAAACAATACAAAGATATGGGAGTCAATGAGAGGAGAAGGGGATTCATTTGAGCTTCAAAATGACCTCCCAAAAACAGAGGAATGGGTAGTAGACAACAGGTTAGATATAAACCTGTAAAGATGTCATTTCATACACATTATATCACAACGAAGAATAAATGAACAGTAGCCACTAGGATGTCTTTGGACTGTTATTTTATGTATTCCTATTGTATAAATGTTAAGTAGCTAGATTATTTATATCTATATTCCTTTCGTCAGAAGCTTTAGTTTGACTAGTTGATTGCCATTAGATGATTTACTATTTAAAGATATTCCCAATTTATTAGTTGCAGTTCCTCACAACCACAGCCACGTTTGGGCTTGGTCCGTTGTAGTTTTTATTTTTTATTTCATGGTATGATGTGGTCTGGTTTGTTTGTATCTAAACCACGTATGTCCGAAGTATATGATTCATGCAGTGGGTGCTGAAAGATGCCAAAACCTGATACTGTCCTTAGCGGGCTACAGAAGAATGAGAGGTGATCTGATAATAGCATACGACATACTAAGTACGTCAAGTCACTCCAGTACGAGCATAAAACCAGAACATCATTACCACGCTGCTCGAAACAACCTTCAGATGATTGTACATTAAAAGGCGAATATCCAGATACTCTCTCACGTTTTCGTATTGATGGTTGCCCTCATTTGGATTGCTGTACCTGTCGAAGTGAGCGCATTTACATCAGAGAATAAATTTAGGAGGATACTTGACAAACTACGACAGTTGGAAGAGTTCGAATTAACGTGCCGAGAATTTCTCAGATATAAGGCAAGTAGAACTAAATGAGCACAAATGAACTTGTTATATTCGGAATTCGTAGTCAGTGGGCAATCAAGCACGAAACAGTCATTAGTTTGTACAAATACCACGACCACCATATCATAAATGGGCACTCGGATTCCGGTAACATGTTTTAAGTCTTCTCTTTAGCTACATCTGTCTGTCTGTGTATTGGATGTGGACTCTGGATGATGTAGAATGTACTCATTTGTATTGGAATTGATAACGGAAATTAGAGCAGACTGACATTCATCCTTGTAACGGATTCTGTTAGTGTGACTGGCCTTTAATTTGAACCACAGATCTATCAACCCATTCTAGTAGACCTTTCGTAGATTGTGGAAAATCAGTTCCTTGATAGTATGTAACACCAGCAGACTGTAGACCTTTCATATTTTAACGAATATGTTCTTGTTTAAACAGTTTCATTGTTTTTTTTGCGTACCGTCTGGAAATTCTGCACTGGAAGCATTTATCCACTCTCCATTCTGGGTTTCTGAATTTGCCAGCAGTAATAGATTAGACGCTTGTTTTCCAGGTCTTGAAATTTCTCGTTTGCACAGGAGAATGAAAAGGCTTTGGTGTCGTAAGTAACTTTTGTATTTCGATTCCATAGCTATCAAGTTATTTAGCATTTTACTAGAACCGTCTTCAGAATAATGCGGATTGAAATTGTTGTCATCAGTCAGTCGTAACAGTCGAGTGACAAACATACAGCGCTATCCATCGTTCTACGAAGCGATGAGCAACAGTCTCCACCGTAACTGAAGTGATGGGAATAGCTTCGGGCCATCCTGTGAAACGATCGATGCACGTAGTGTATGATCATACCCGTGCGATGGTGGGAATGATCACACAATGTCTATATGAATGTGGTCGAAGCGAGTATCAGGCGTGCCAACGGAGGCAACTACATGCCTGTGTACTATTGATAGTTGAGATCACAGGTATTGCTTTACCCACATATGGACATATTTACTCATGGACGGCCGGACGTATCGTGCAGCAATGACGCGTAATTTGGCTTTGATACCTGGATGTGACAGTCCATGCAGGGCACTGAAGACGGGACGACGATAAGCAGATGGCACGATGAGTTGAGGAAGATCAGTAGGAACATCACACAGTATAGTCCCTGAGCTAGGGGTACTTCTCGGAACTGAAGGGAAGTAGAATGCTGTGCTTCTGTGCAGGAGGGATCGCTTGCTTGTACGGCGGCCATAGCAGGGAGATCAAGCACGGCTGAAGTAACTGCATTAACTTGGATATGGGACAGAGCATCGGCAACATATTTCGAGTTGCCTTCAACATAACGAAGGTCTGTCGTGAACTGACAGATATAGTTCAAATGTCTGCACTCTCGTGGTGAGCAGCTGTCAGACTTGGTATGCAGAGTATACATTAAAGGCTTATGGTCGGTAAATAAGATGAAATCGTGACCTTCTACTGCGTGGCGGACATGTTCGTTGGCACAGAACGTTGCTATTAGTTCTCGATCAAAAGCGCTATATCTCGTCTCCGTGGGGTGAGGTGTTGTGAGGAAAATTCGAGAGGTTGCCAACTTCGGGGGATGTTGTTTTGCATAACAGCTCCTATGGCGAAATCCGATGCATCAACCACTATACTAAGCGTATTGTGCTGTACGGCATTTTCAACACTTTATCGAAGCCCGAGAATTCACGCTTTTACTGACCATAAACCCCTCACTTTCTCTTTAAGCTCATCTTCAGAATCTCGACAACTGGACTTCAGATATACAACGAATTTATGGAGCAAACAATGTAGTTGCAGAGGCCTTGTCTCCTGTAACTTCCTTGAACAGTTTCCATGGAATCGACCTTCTGAAACTAGCTCACCTTCAAAAAGAAGACACTGATCTTCAGGCATGGTCGAAAAGTTATCCTCAACAACCCTTAAACTGCGCATCAAACAGATGGGAACAGGTAAGGAAACCTTACTATGCGACACACCTACGTTTAGCTATCGCCCAATCGTGCCGAAACTTTATTGACGCAACGTCTTCAATATGTTGCGCAAACTTTCTCACCCAGGTGTTCGTGCATCCATCAAGCTTATAGCAGAACGGTTTTACTAGCCTGGTATGAATAAAGAAGTGAGCACGCTGCTGTGTAAGCTGTCAGAAATCTAAGGTGATCAGGCACAACGAACGTCCCTAAGGCTCGTCCAAAACTTCTGATTCTCGTTCCGATGTTCATCAGAATTTGGTAGGACCTTTGCCAGATTCAAATGGATACTATTATCAACTATCACTACAGACCGCGGACGCCATTTCGAATCCGAACTTTTCCATTGTCTGATCACACTGATAGGAATCACTCGCTTCCGAACGACCGCCTACCACCCACAAGCAAGCGGGTTGGTAAGACGCTTTCACCGACAGGTAAAAGCTTAACTATCAGCTGCAAACGTTTCACAGTGGACCGGCGCTCTTCTATTCGTCTTACTAGGTATTCGCAATGCAGTGAAAGTTGACGTTGGATACACTGGAGCTCAACTCATTTATGGGACGACACTTCGACCTCCAGGAGAATTCGTGGGTCCTTCACCTTCTCCAGTGGACATGGATCTAAACTCCTACGTGAAGAGGCTCGCAAACGCAGTGCGTTCAGTCAAACCTGTTTCCACTCAACCTCAATCGACTGATGTTTTCGTTTAACCTGACTTACGATATAGTACACATGTCTCTATACGTCGAAACTCACATCGACGACCTCTCGAATCAGCATACGAAGGACCCTTCAAAGTCCTTCAGCGTGAACCTAAGTACTATATAATCGATAACAACGGCACTAACGATAGCATCAGCATCGACCGAATTAAAGCTGCGTATCCAGAAGGAGATTCTAACCACGTCGATTTTCCTTCGGTACAATCGAACAACATAGCTCCTTCACTTACAATACCTCATCCAACACGCACGTTAATACTTCGGCATTATCTGAAAATAAACTTAACACAACGCTTTCTGGAAGAAGAGTAAGATTTCCAGAACATTTAAACGACTATTGCACGTAAGACACCAGTTAACATTTTGCTTTATCACGATTTTCCTTTGTATTATATATAACAAAAAATTTAATATGCTTATACTTATATATTTATTCCAAAAAAACAAATCTTTTTGTTGATATGTGTATATTTAATTTTTTTTACTTAAGGACCCGAAAAAATTCCTTTAAAATCCCTTTTACACTGTCGCAGGTGTATGAGTTTATTTACCTTTTCCACCCGCTTTGTGTCTTTACGCGCGTACGAGTGTACTTCGACATGCACTTACATATTCTTTTTTTCTTTTCCAGGACGGCAGGAAAAGACAATACTTAGTAGCATACTTAGATGTTTATACTTGTCCACGAATACATGTGCAGAGCCTTGATTACTGTTCGATGGTTTGGTGACATAAAACGTTTCTGTTCTAAAGGAATAACAGCATTTAGCCATTAAACTCGGATATCAGCAAACAACAGCTTGGATGAGAATACCAGTGAGAGATATCTGCAATTTTATGAACAGGCATCTTTGTGAGAAAAGAGTTAGAAACAGAGAACAGTGTGGAATTTTTTAAAGATTCTGATATGCTTTAATTTGAGTGAGCTGAAGCTTATTAGTGTTTGTAAGCAGTCACCAACGGAAACGTTTCAAATGACTACCATATGGAGTCATTTAATATGTACTGTCTTAGAACACCATGGTCATATATCTTTAGCAGGCCGTGGGCAAAAGACAGATGAAATTCAAAAGGCTTTATTCTACTATAATTCTAATAGTAGACCGAGTAGCAGCTCAAGAGTTCCCTAAGTCTGGTTATTATTTATTTGGTAAGCCAGTTACATCAGTCCAGAAATTTCAAAGGTGTCGTTGGGCATTGAATTTATTTTCACAACACTGCCAAGACTGTATGTGAAACTAGAGTAAGAATTACTTCAGAATGTAGCATTCATAAGTCGGCTGAGAAGTTAGGTTTCTATACCTTAATTTATACGGTACTGCTACGGAGTTGAATAATATATTGCTTCACCGTCTATTCAGTCTTCATTTCTAAACAAAAAGGATCAGTGACATCGCCAGCCAAGTTAGTTGTTTGAGGGTGAAACCCCCGATCATATTTGTCTAACGAACTCTCCGGTAGTATTTGGAAATGTTCTCATAAATTTATGGTGAACTGATTCTATCTGGACTAAAGAAGTGATTTTGATCTATACATTGTTATTGACACTTCAAGTGTTAAAATCGTCACCATTTGGTTGCGACTATGTATTCATCATATCGGAGTAGTAATGAGTCTGATAACGCTAAAACAAATTACAGTCCAGGTGTTCCCCAAACTACCAGTCAAAATGTCAGGTAGACGATGTGTTTTTCTCACTGGCTTTTATTGTTCAGAATTTAAAACTTAGGCGATTCTATGGATAAGATACGGGGTCATGATTAACATAAATAACAAGTTCCAATATGTAAAAATCTAGGACAATAACGGTGAGAAACTAAACAGGATTACAGTTAGGTTACTGTAATTTATGAGCGGCAGCCACGGCAGGAATCAATGAGTTGAGTGTAAATTTGCAGTTAGGTAAACATCAAATTACAATAGGATAATTATTCTATTAATACACAAATATATGCCGATTCACTGAACAAGTTTTCAAAGTTTCCTGCCTATCTGGTCATTTGTAACATACGTAATGTATAAAATGGTTGAGGGGTTTAATTACTATAGAAATCTAGTGAGTAACCTTATTCCTTAGAAGTAGATGAAAATTTGGCGTGAGTCTCGCTTAAGCGATAAGTTTAAACATGTACTTAATATATACAGACAATGCACCAATAAAATGACACACCTAGATCGCAATTAATTCAATCTACAAATCCTTTAGGCAGTTACGAATAACTTTCCGATATTTATATCGGTTTTACATTTGGTCGGCTATCTCTATCTATCAATCACAAACCGAATGAAAGTAATGAACGTCCGGAACTATCCTATTCAAACGAAGTGGTTATAATTTAATTTTCATACACTGGTAACTCAAATGTTAGGGGTTTTTAAGACATTAACAACAAATGCTACTTACGGGGTTGGGATCGAACTTGGTTAGGAACTTTCGTTATGAATAATGAGTCTCTCATCAAGCTTAACATAATTAACTGTAACGATGTACTTGTCCCCTCAGCTTTATGCTTACCGACATGTAAAAATCACAGAGAGTAGACTAGCAGTGTTTGTCATCCCGTATAAACTAGAAAGTGCTGATGATACCGAATCCGAACATTTCAGTGTCCTCACCCATCAACATCAGTAACAAACTGTTATTCCAGAAAATGTTTTATTATCAGTATATGGAGCGACTAATTTGTTCAGCAACAACTTTCTTCAATTCGACGAGGCAGTAATATTAGGAGTCAAACCTGGATTAGCAAACATTTTTACTACCAAGAGTTATCATCACGCAATCAGATTTTCAGAATACTGTAATGGTCTTAATCATATCAGCTTACTAACCAGCCCCAATTCATTTACTGAAAGCTTTTATTATGGAACTTCTGAACCAAATACATAAAGATACTTATCACCAAGAATCTCTGCAGGCTGTTTAGTCAGATGAGTTGACTTTCGCAAGCCAAGGAGACATTATGAAAGAAGCTACTTGGATTTGTGGACTGTATAGTTCCGACAGAATAGCTTAGATAGGTTGTGAAGTGATGACTAGCTCAATATTTACCTTGCGACCCACTTTACTACCAAGAAGCTTCCAGTAACTAATGACTTGAAACAGGTGAAACAACTACTAAGAATTAGAATGAAGTTGCCCTTCCCATTTTGGCTATAGTTTAGTTAATGGGTTTCACAAGATTGTTGCGAACTGTTGGTATTCTACATTTCGTTGACATGAACAGAATGATGTGTATGTTTATAGGAAACTACAGAAACCAAGTACTTATGCGCAGAAATCTATTTGAAACTAAATGAACTTGTTTGCGTCAATCTATTTAGAACAGAAATGTTAGCTTACATATGTACAAGACGAGGTTTGAAACAAATACTTCTGGAAGATCAGGTCTTCAAAGTACGTACATTACTAGGGAAGGTAATAATGAACTGGTGGCAATGTCACGAATACAGACAAGTTATAGTTTGCGGGGGAACCAACACTCAGTAATGAAATAATAAAGTCACAATTATGGATGAGTGGATTTCAGAGTGAGACAAGAGAAATGCAACACCACAAAGTAAACAGCTCATTGATAGTACAATGATTAGTTCAGCTTCACGAAATAAGTAAAATCTGGGGTACTTCATCAACATTATGGGTAGTACAGTCATCAAGTGAAAATCTCGACGTGTCTGACTCATTTACGACAGGGCTGCCAACCATGAGACTTAACTATCTCACCCCACTGTAGGGGGGAGACTACTATTATCTACCTCAATAGAAATTTAGTGAACAAGAATAAGATGAATCCGACCACAAAACTTTAATAAACTTATAGGAAACCATCATTTTCCTGACATATTATAAGCATGCTAGATTCAATATGTTCATAATTTTAATGGACTCTACATGTAAATGAGACTTGGTATGCTAAACTGAGGGGCAACTTAAACTTATTTTAGGTTTAAATTACAGTAAACAATGCGAAGACACTAAAAACACGATATACTAGAGCTAGGAAGAAAGAAATCCTAAACGAAAATGTACTATACTTCTTCAGGACTTTCCAAACGTAACTAATTTTTAACACACCTGTTACTAACAAGTCGGCAATCAAAACAGAAGTGATCCGACTATAATTTATTTGAGGACAGTTATTCTGCAGCAGCTGCCCGACGTTTCTTCAAACGTTTTCCGTAGAGCCGAGCGTTAGCTCTATGCTGACGGATGGCATGGAAGGCGCTGTACCTTAGTTCAGACGATGTTGGTTTGTGGGCCTTCAAACGTTTTGCTCTTTGAGTAATAGGGAGCACCGGTCGGCGGAGTTGTGTGGCCTTCTTAACCTCGTCGGCCTGAAACGGAAATATAGGAAATGAGACCAAAATACCAATGTTATAGAGAAACAAACCAGGGTTATGAGGTATTACAACATACACATGAGTAAACACTTATAAGACAAATTTGGTCATGTTATTAGTTCAAGTAGTATGATTGGAGAGACGACACAAGGGGCTCATCACAGTAAGTCATCATAACGTCACCCCTTATATCGTAATTATAAAGAAAATCAACATCTATGGGAATCCTATGATGAGAACCTCATTACTATAGTTACGAAAAATGGGTGATACAACAGACAACTGGCGGTTATTTGAAATAACTTTAGTTACTACTGTGAGGAGCTTAAGTTATCATAAATGGATTTTGAAATGGCTTACAAAATATAGACGTCCGAGTACTGTGTGGAAAACGCAACTACCAACTGCATTAATGTATGTGGTTCTAATGTCAAGCACACAACCGAATCGCTGGTTACTAAAACCTATCTTTACTAGCCTATGAGCACAATCACTACTTTTTTTAGTATAAAAAGTACCTATAAGTCTAACGGTAGCCACAAGGGGAAACAAAATTACGAGAACTGGCGAAACGTCATTGGCACTAACTTTTTGCATATGGCAAGAACTATTTGGTATAGAAATCCGAGGGCAGTACTCATGCATGATAAACACTTACTAGTAACTAGAGGATCAGACTTGAAGGGAATAAGATTGCTATCGGTTGCTTCTCTAGCACTAATGAATGACTAATTTATCAAGGAATAAGGATTAGGGGATCAAGTAGCAACTGAAAAGCAGTGGCACATTTCTAAGCCTAGATCTTTAATGTGCTGAAGTTGGATTCACATGACTTTAAAACAACTGCATGAACATTAACTCACAAGCACTTCAGTTACAGTATATGAATAACTCAAAATCAAGTAAACAAACCTTTGCATCCATGGCCTGAGGCTTCGCTGGATTTAGAGGGAACAGTATGAGTTTAGCTTTGTATGCTTTGAGTCGAGCAACATTTCTTTGTAGCCCTTCGACAGAGACGTTTCGTCGACGGTGATCAACGGCTATCCCAATAGTGCGGGCGAATTTTGGATTCAGACCGGCTGCGCGCACTTCTTGCAATGAGAATCCACGCCCTGATCTTACTTTCATATTGTATCGGAATGTTGGACAGTTGACAATAGGTCGAAGTGGACCAGAAGCTGGCCTCGGTGCGATTCGTTGAGCTTTAGCTTTTCTAGCCTGTCGTCTGCGTTCTTTGCGTGCTGGTTGGTTGAACCATGTTTTCACCATAAATTGCCACTTTTTTCTGAAGTGGTTGTGATGCAGAACATCGTTACCGTGAACCATTGTCTAAGTATCAAAAAACGTTAACCCACGAGGAAACGGGTCCGTTTACTGTACCGCCAACTTACTGAGATTATTTAAACAAACTCGAATAACAAAATGAAATGTGTAGATTGTCCGTTGTGTATGGAAATTATTACTTGATTACACAGGCGTTATTATACTTTGGGAATTTAAGCGGAGACAGCTTTAGTCTAATGTTTATATTAGAGAGTCGAAAAGATGAAGTAAAGTATTTTTGTACTCACAGTTCGATTTTGGAAGATGACGAAAGTGTAAGTCACTATCGGGTTTAAGATAACCGGTCATTCGCAGCAATAGTATTGGTGGATTTTTTGGACATACTTTGGTTTGTTCCAGTGGATTTGGAGCCAGTTGGAACTGGTGTCGCTGTAAATAAATCCCCGAAATCAATAACACTGTGAGTGTTCGACATTGGATGCTGGCCACATTAGTTTCAATGGACTAATTTAGCTGAAGGCGCTCAGTCATGCATCCACACTAGACTGCGATCGCCAGTCAGTTTAGATCAGTCACTTCTCGATATATTGATAATCTGTCAAATATATCTTCGAACCCCTTCGCTTCTGACTATTGGTTTTACTAGCTGGCGAGACTCAATTATAGAAGGTGTTGCTGGTTAAAGTGTTGTCAAACTACAATGCCTGTGGTACATTCACTGGCTTCACTGGTCTAAGTTGGATTTTATTCTTGTCAGTATGGCTAGGTGTACATCGATCAACAATGAGCTTCAATAATCCATTAATCTCAAGATTTTACGGAGATACTAAACTGACTTCCAGCTAATGGGAGATTAGTAGTAACCAATCATAGAAGTAACATCAGATTTGTTCATAGTGGCAGTTATATGTATAGTAGTGAAGAATAAAGAATACGGTCTTAAAAAAACAGGGAAGAAGAGAGACGAATATACCGAACAGCAGCTGGAGGATAGTAATAACGAGTCAACAAAGCGAATAATGTTTCATAGTGAACATAAAATTGTGATTGCTGAATAAACAAGGCATAGTCATACAAGGTCAAAGAAAGTAAATGTGGTGGTGGGAGTTTCATGTTATCATCGGCGGGTTCGTTTATCGATCACGCTTTATAGTTACCGTAGCTTCAATGAACCTGATCATGTAGTCAGAAAACTAATTGATACCCGGCCCATTTTCGAGGCAAAACAAGCTGATGAAATAGTTAACGAAACGTATTATCCAATTTCAAAGATCACAAATACACTTCGGTACCAGAATAATGAACAAAGTCGCTAGCAATCCAAGATGTCTCTTAGCCTACAGCAATAAAATTAATTGGCTGTTATTGTATTCCCATTTTTCAACGCCATTACCCAACCTACTCATATTCAGTCACGGCGAAGGTGTTAGTGATGTCCACAATCTATCTAGTCGCTGGTTAAACACCCACGTGTCAACCTGGTCTGAATGGTCTGTAGACTATCCCTGTTGCATGTGACCTGCCATAACCTGGACATTATTATCCCACCATATTGATGTGGCTTCGTCTCATATTTTTGTACTATTCATTTCGAAAAGGCACGCAATATTGGTCGGTATGTTTGTAGGTTTCGCTCAATGTCTACAACTTCCTTAGTGATTGTACTAATCGAACTGATTTTACGTTTAGAAACAGATGAAGTTTAAAGACAAATTTCCCTTGTTGTGAATATAACTTTTACATAGACTATAGGCCATCATTATGGTGTTTATAGTTCACAAAGAATATCTTTAGGACAAATTGAATCCTGCAGAAGATAAGACACTTACTGTGCGATAATGCCCAAGGCATGCAATCCGCACTTAATCAGTTGGCAATCAGTGTCCGCAGGTACGGCATGTGCTTTGCACCCTCCAAGTGCAAAGTACTCCTACAAGACTGACAGCATTCTAATCCTGTACTCACCCTGGATGGTGAGCAGATTGAAGTAGTTGAGAAGTTCGTGTATCTAGGTAGCTATATAAGTGCTGGTGGTGGCGTGGGTGATGAGATTGATGCACGTATAATGAAAGCCAGAGCGGCTTATGCCAATCTGGGCCATCTTTGGCGCCTTCGTGATGTTAGTCTGGCTGTAAAAGGTCGGATCTACAACGCGTCAGTGAGAACAGTTTTGCTCTACGCTTGTGAAACCTGGCCTCTCCGAGTTAAGGATGTTAGACGACTCTCTGTGTTCGATCATCGTTGTCTCCGAAGGGTTGCTGACATCCAGTGGCAACACCATGTTAGTAATGCAGAGGTTCGGCATCGTGTGTTCGGGCGCAGAGACGATAATTCAATTGGTGTCACCATCTTGAAACACCGACTTCGGTGGCTTGGACATGTTTTACGAATGTCGTCCCAGAGGCTTCCACGTCGTGCATTATTTGCCGACTCTGGGACTGGTTGGAAAAAGCGGAGAGGAGGTCAGTGTATGACATGGTGTCGTGGCATGAAAGAAAGCTGCAAAGGGCTAGCTTGTGTTGGTCCTTCACGACTCCCTGGCTGGAGTCCGAGAGATGGTGCAACACAGTGGCTAGAGACGTTATCAGATATGGCTCAGAATAGAAGCCAGTGGCGTGCCTGCTGCAACCTTCTTTTACTTTCTTCATAAAGAGTGGTTCTAACTTTCCTAACTGAAAGAGTCTTCTGGTTGTACATTTCAGTCCGCCTTATCTTTTCATCCCTTCTCTTCCTACTTTCATTATTTTGTGTGGCGCATATGTATCTGGTGCCCTTTTGTACCAATATATATGTGTTTAAATAAATAATTTATTTATAATAAATAAATAAATACACTCAAATGAGCAGAATTACAAAACGATGGAACGAAGACTAGTAGCTCCATTAGATTTGTCTTTGAAAATGATGGGAAGTCTACAGTAAAAAATTTAGATAGTGCTGCATATATACCGTTGCTCTGGTATTCAGTCGACTATAAATTTTACTTACTCATGGCGACTTTAGGCTTTAGGTATCTGATATCTTTACCACTATTAAACACTGTTCTTTAATTATAGCACTTTGCATCAGCTTTATCACTCCTAGTAAGCTTTCTCACAGACTTCCACAACGACTGGCCTGATTGGGATTAAACCTGCGCTCCACTCTGTGGATATTCTTTGGAGTTTAAACTCCCTACCACTCTGATTACTTCCACCATGACTATTAAGTTCAGTCGTTCGGTGACTTCTTTAGAGTCCGAATACCCTGGGCTATTGAAACTGCGTCCGTTCTGCTTAGTTCGTAGCCAGAAAGCCACCAACTACTTGGTCTCAACTCAGCTTGTTCTTACAAGCCTCCTTCAATACCAATTTAGTGTAAGGAGTGAAGGTTATTGATAGTTCAAGTGGGTTAAGTAATAAGGGTAGTCTTGATAGCATAGCTCTTCGAGCTGTTAATTAGCTGCCCTTATCTACTACAAACCCTTGTGTGTTGTTTACTATGTTCCACTGTAATCCAAGAGTGAGCTCTGTATGTGATGGTCCTGTGGATAAATTGCGCGTTTCCGATCCTTAATATGGTGACCACACACCTCTCAACGTTTCTTTACGGTTGGAAGCAAATTTTGTCAACTTAAATCCTCCCTTTCAACAATACACCACGAAAACCAGTTGACAAATATTGAGCCACTTTAGTGCCCTTGAAGGACACAAGGCAATCGCCCGCGTAAAAGTACTTGTTAACCATCCCATCTTATTCTGGTTTACCTAGTCTAAACGTAGTTATAGCTCGACCCAAGGCACAGTCGGTATAGAAAGGTGACAATGTGGCACCAAACGAGTGGATGGTCATTCTGTGCTCAAAGATGGTCCTTCTCGATTCGTCATCCAATCAAAGGAACCTCAAGTGATCTCTGTCTCCTTCGAACACTTTGGCTTGTAAGAACATCCCTCTTATATTCGCTGCTATCGCAGTTAGGTGCTGTCCAAATCTCAACAAGACACCCAGCAATGGTGTTCTGCGATTCATCCCGCTTAGTAGCATGTTTTTAATGACAGAAATTAATGCTTCGCCCACCTGTCAGACACAACCTTTGCATTAAGCGGTTTTCTAATTGTTATAACTGGGAAGTGTGGCAAGTATCACCCTCCAGGCGCCTGTTCCAGAGCCGTTTCAAAATACTATTTCCTTATTTTCCTGTATTACATTCTAGTAAATTGTCCACTACTCAGGGCACCTTTCAAACCTGCTTTTTAATCTGTCGAGGCAATTATTGCTGCCTCACGATCATACGATAACCTTCCTTCTTCTGTTCTCCAGGGAAGACCTATCAAGAAATGGCCGCTGCGTAATTCACACTAACTTTCAACCAACTCCACTGCTCTAATATCTTCAGTAGACAATGTCTTCATCGAATATATGCATAATTACTCGTTGTAAATTCAGCCTCGATCGTACCCTGATACAAGTCACTTCGATCGTCGGTGGCACCGGGCCAACCTAAAGGTTTTTTGTTGCATATAACTCATTGCTACCCATAAGCCTCAGTTTTATTACTTGATGAGCTTCTAGGACACTACACCCATTTAGAACCATGACTATTTTATTTAATAATTGTTGAGTACATAATTCCTTCAGATAAAGAATTTTTGACAGTATGGGGTCATCTGACAAAGATGTCGCTGCTAATCTCATGTGTGACATTGTATATGCTATGAAAACGCGAATGGCCGGGTCTCGTGCTATGGATTATTACTACACCGTCACCTTGCTAAAGACTTCGTCATACTAAGAAACAAAACACTATCTTCACATTTAAGTCCCAGGCGATGAGCTAGCCCAGCATCGATTAGTGGAAAATCCGACCCGTCATCCAATAATGCATTTACTTCCTTTTATTAAAAGGGTCTCCAAATTTTAACTATGATGGCACCTAAGTAAATTTTCTTCCTGTTAGGCATCGTATAGATGCAATTCACTTTACACACTTGGCTGTTTATCTGTATTTGATTGACCTCTCCACTCAGGGATCCCAACAACGGATGAATCTGTTCCTCAAGTAAAATACTTATTTCAATAGTTGAGATCATGAGTCAATTGAAGCTAAACCACTATAAAAATCCTAGAAGCACTGGACGACCGTTTCGTTCTATTGTGGGGCTCCTCAGCAGTGCGCATCCACCATCCCGCTCACGAGATTCGAACTCAGGACCTATCAATCTCGCGCGCGAGCGCTTAACCTCTAGACCACTGAGCTGGCTGGCATCCAACGGTGTTGATGTCTAACTTCAATTAATCCACGAAATTGAGTGACACATCTACCATTGTCTTCAGTGAGTTACTATCCCACGACAGACCTGAATGAATTCCACTGGTCACTGCTTCTCACTAGAACTCCAGGAAATACCTCTTGAAGCCAGTCACTAGTGGGCATGTGTTGAATAATATCAGTAGTTTTTGTGGATATTATGGTAATTTCAATAGTTGAGATCATGAGTACTTATGTACCCACCTTAGAAAAACTAAAAACACAGGTATTTTCTTCCCTCAGACAGCATTGTTCGTTGTATGGGTAGGCTGGATAATTTGTTACCTCGAATCTACTCTATGACTCAGGTTCATAGATTGCGAGTTATTCCTGTGGGCTAGTAAACTATATATACATCTATTTAAGAAGTCTATCACGTCCTTGGATTCTTCATTTATTGTTGTTTTGTTGCTCTCAACAGTTACAAAGGCTCTACCTGAGAACACAGATGGTCTACCAAATCGTTGCTTCGGAGTTTTCTTGGCCACGTTATACGCTTCAGAGGCTTGTAAGAACTCGCAGCATTTCATTGCTCTTGCGGCTGCTCCAGTACACGGTCTCACCAAATACAAGAATTTTACTTCGCTTGATAGTCTGCCGTTTGCTAGCTGCACCTCGACTTCTCCAGTAAACCCAGGGTAGTCTGCCGTATCACCACCAAAATGCCTAGGAACATGTTCAGGCAGTCTTAAAAACGATTTGTTTCAGTTATTAAGAGAAACTAATCCAAAATTTATTTCACCTTCACTACAAATGCCATCCATCAAACACCAATTATTATCACTAAAATTATCAGTCGCCTAACCTTCAGACACAAGTTCACGTCCCCGTCATACACAGGCACCTCAGCAAAGACAGTCCAATGACGGTATCCAACCATTTGTGAAGAATTTACAAAGGTCAAAACTGAACCAAAGCCAATATCGAACTAAGGGCGAATCACGTTGCTACTCATTGCGAGAACCGAATTCCTATTGAGTGATGAAGAATTGTGTATGGATAAGGTTGAGCTCTAACGAAAGCTGTCGCGGTAGGAATGTCAACGTCCTCATGTGAAAAGAAATCCAACTGCCAAACCAAAACTAGCGAACGAACAATGACACAGGAATCCGTTTGTTCAACGATTAAAACTAGTTCACTCACTGGCACAATGTAAATTACAAATGTTTTCGTTGGATATTCTCTGTGACTCTGGATTAAAAACATGAACTGCAAATTCCATACAACACAACCAGAAGTGATCATAGTATGGTAATACTGGCTCCCGAAAACGAAATTACGGCACGACCATAGAAGACAGATAATTCAACACCTCATCTTCTTTGACAGGCGTTCGTGGAAAAATTTTCATACGTACTCACATAAGCATTCCAAAAAGGGTCTTACAGTATGAACAGTTTTATTTTGTTGCGTAAGCGTCTGGATGTAAAAACACGATTATTGGTCTTTGGCAACCCTAGGGATGGTAATCTAGCCTTTCAACTGCATTAGCCCCAAGGAATTCAATAATTGTTGATATGTTGAATGAATTTTCCCAAAGCATCAAGGTTGCTAGAAACAGAAGTTATCGCGTTGCCAGGATGTTGAATGGTTGGTTGTAAGAGTAAAGTCGACAAAGGGGAGTCATGATATGAGCAGTGAAATAAAGAAGCCGTGAAAAACTACGGAAGCTATTTTGGGGGGCATTATTTCACTTAATTCAAAGCCTGTAAAACACTAACATTTAGTTTTGTCCCTAGGTTGTTCTACAAACCATAAGATTTAGTTTGATGTATGATTCACCGCCATACCATTTCCTGTTCTAGGACTATTGTAATTTAAACGCAGCCTTCGGTGCTCTAATTTTAACCTTAATTCTCATTTTGGACGTAGTTGTATATTTCTTACTGTTTGAGTGTTGTGGTCATGTAAGTCATCTATTTATTCATGTATCTTTTCTACACTAATCTGAGTTGGGAACCAGGAATAAATCAAGCAGTGTTCCAGTTGACTCACCTCTCTTCTCGCCTGTCAACTAATTGGGTGATAGAATAAGTTTAGTCTCTCTGCCCAAGGCTGGTAGCTTGAATTCAGACTAACGCATTTCTAGATTCAAGATTATACCAGTTAGCCAATCATGTCAAGGCCGTATCTAGATCGAAAAATGTTGGGCAGACATATCAAGGACGTAACAGTTCAAGCTAAACAGATTCAGTAAATTAATAGAATTGATCGAAATGTCACATAAGCGGTGACGATATTAATTGGGGTAGGGTGGATTAGTAACAAAAATACAAATATACATGTAGATAAAAACATACATCTCTCTGCGAATGTATGTACATCATCTCCGTTGCAGCCGAAAAACGATGACGCACTCTTAGGTATGTGTTTATTTAGCCTTTCCTTGAAGCCGTATCTTATTTCATACAGACATAATCGTATATTCTTTTTGGAATACGATATCTAACTGTGCAAATGACTGTCGAATACACCAGTTCAATGCTGTTGATTAATTCGCACTCAGCTGTGTGATTAATTAATAACAAGGATGAAATGGCCGTCCATTGCTTCCAGGTTTTTTATGGTGATCTAGCTTCAATTAACTCATGATTTCAACTATTGAAAATACAAAAAAATATGGAGAGTAATTTGCAAACCTGAATTTTAAACATTGAAGATGTCTATATTCTTCTAGTTTTTATCGAGGACATATCTTTTTAAAACGAATAGAAATAAATATAATTTATTAAGTGCTTGATTACTTTGGACAATCTTCTCATATATATGTAACAAATGAGGACTTGGATTAGAAAAACCGAATTATCGTTTATTGCAAATTTATAGTGTCCTTTGGCAAATTGTGAAAACTATACATGGAATAAATTCACTTGGTATTGTTTGTTTGCATCTTCCCATTGATAGTTAGAACCGCGACTGATTAGTCTCTTCTTGGCATTTGTACATACTGTGCGGATTCCCTCGATATTGCCTTAATTCACAAGCATTATAAGCAAAGATGGATAGTTGCTAGCACTGGAATCCAGGATGCGCGTTTAGTCCTATTTGGGACTTTTCAGTTGGATGTACCCACATCTTAGAGTTGATGTTCACTCTGGGACTCGAACCCAGTACCACTCGCTTCGAAAGCCATCGACCTATCCACTTAGCAAGTGAGTTCTGATAGCCACTTGGTTGTGCAATAGGGTGAAGTTTAAATTCACTTGGTATTGTTTGTTTGAATCTTCCTATTGATGTTTATAAACTGCAACTGATCAGTCTCTTATCGCCATATGTGCATACTGTACGTATTGCCTCGATATAGCCTCAATTCGCAAGCATTATAAGCAAAGATAGGACGAAACGCGCATCCTGGATTCCACTGCTAGCCACTATCCATCTTTGCTTATACATGAAATACTTTATATGCAAATCTCCCGTCAATCGTCCTTTACATTCTCTGTGGTTCTTCCATTTCACATTTCTTCTTTATTCCTCATTCTGTTTTCTTTAAATCGATCTTCTTAGCCTTCTGCTTCTAGGTATTCCACTCCCGATTGGTATTACATACTACTTATGCTGAAAGAAATAAATAGAATACACCACTTATATAGTAATTTTCTCAAAAGATAAAATGTATTATGTCACAATTGTAGCTTTGTGGTTTTGTTCTTTCAAATATTGCGTTCGTTCAATTGCGAAATAGATTCTATGTAAAAAATTTCAAGGACGAACTATTGTCAACTCTTTCTTGAAATCGTTCAAATACTTTTATTACCTTTATGGAAGCATAACGTTTTATTTCATTGAATAATGTTACAGAGTAGAAATGAAGATTTCCGACTGGCTTGATTTCAATTATATCATCAGTGGTTCAGAATAATAAATCATAAAAAAAATATACTTCCCATATAGGTTATGCAACTACACATCACTAGTTAATTATACCATTGTTGCGTCGTGCTCGTTCGGCGAGGTATCCAATTCTGTAGCGTCGTGCTCGTACGGCGAAGCCTCCAATTCTGTAGTGCCGCGATTCGTTAATCGTTCGTTTCGATAATCGATATAATTCTAATCTTAACGGCGCGTAAAATCAGAAGACAAAGGATAGCAGCAACTACAGTTTATTGTCGAATAACTCAGGTGAGAAAGTTAGCAACACCTGAGCGAATAATAACGAGCGAGTGAACAGGCGAATAAGCGAAGGAAGCGAACGAGGCGGAAATGACATGCAGTGGAGATGGCTGGGAAGCCAACTCGAGAGCGAGGCGAAAGATGATGCGTATTGGAGATGGATGGGAAGCCAACTCGAGAGCGAAACGAAAACAGCGCGTATCGGAGATGGCTGGGAAGCCAACTCGATTTAAGCAAGCGTTAATCAACATTTATAGTCAGACAAAAATGAGTGACAGACATATGATGAATAAGATACGAAATGTACACATATATGCTCATATAAAAGTATAGCCAAGGTTAATAAGCGAATAATGAACAAGATCAAAATATGACTCATGACAGGCGAATTGGCTTGGCCAGTAGCTAGGATAAAGTATATGGGCTTAACAAATAAACTGATACTACATAGCTCCCTTGTAGAAAATAGCACATTTATAAAAAAATGTTTGTTTTCGAAAAATAACACTGAAGCGGTATGTGGATAATGTCAAAATGTGGGAAAAAATGGTACAATATCTGATAAATTACAGTGTCATGTGAGGGGTGAGCGTATTATACGAAGGTGTCATATGTATGTAAAAATGTACATGAATATCGTCAAGATGCAGACAAAAATTGAAATGCTAGCATATGATTATGAGTACATTAGTAAGCGTACGAAAAATAAATTTAACATGCATTTATGTTGAGACTGTCCGGATGATAAAATAACATGTTTGTATGAGCAATCCGAAATATAGTGAAAATAGAGTAATAAACTGTTTGAGTATGACAGAAATTGGTCTGTGATGCCGACTGGATATGAGGATAAAGAACAGTGAAATATGTTCTGATAAGCCGCAGTAGAGTAAATAGCGTCGATTGTCGATGAACGGATTCGAATTTACATAACTGAAGTTCATGTGGGATAAAAAATAATCCAGCCGTAGGATGATGACTGCATCAACGGGTGATATTCGTTGCTGTACCGATAATGATAATAAATGCGAAGTCAGTGTACGTTGTCGTTCGCGTCGAGTTATTGTTAAATATGTATTAGTAGAATGACCAGAGGAACAGGATAGTGACTGCTGAGACGAGATATGCGGAGTCGTATTCCTTTTTGGTCATGAAGCCTAGCGTGGTTTATGTCGTTAGAGGGATATGCGCTCAACCTCGTTTGTTACGAAACCGTATTAAGGCATGATAAAAATACCAATACATATGATTATCGATGACGGCGAGTGAGACTGACTTGGATGTGACGAACAAGAGTGTATCTTTGAGAGACTAGCTCTAAACTCTATGTTCTGGTGTACAGTGCAATGGGAATAGAAAATTAATAGCAGTAATCGAATAGTATTTATGGGTAACGGATGATGCAGCATTCAGTTATACATGTGAGTGAATAGATAATATGAACATAATCATTAATAATCGGCTGGTAATGCGGCGTCGAATACTTGATTTGTGTATAGACATTAAAATAGGGATCATCGTGAAACAAAAATTGCGGAAGTTCGGTTTAGGTGGTCGCTGAAAATGTAGGAAACGACGGTTGCTGCGTACCAATGAAATGAATGAATATTAGTTGTATCGAGAACATAAGTTTCTACTATCGGGAGTATGACTCCAAACTTATGTCTATGATAGAGTGTAATATTAGACCGAAAATGACATGAAAAAAAATGGAACGAACTCACTTGAATCAGGAAAACTTTACGTCATTGGATAATAAAAATAATCCCGTGAGTTTCGAATATCATAACGTGTAATGTCCATATAATTATAATTTGTTCGATTAGTGAGTTGGCTGCGTAAATGTCATAGTTTAACGTTAATACGAACAAAAATAATAATTCCACGTTAGATGATGATATGACATTATTGTAATAATGAGCATATGATGATTATTCGGATCATAACGGAATATGTCGTCGGCGGTTCCATTTTTGGTTTGTGTTCGCTTGTTGCGGTCGCCAATTATGTAGTGAGTTCGTACGTGGAGGTTGTCGATTCTGGTCCATGTTCGTTCGGCGAGGCATCCAATTCTGTAGCGTCGTGCTCGTTTGGCGAGGTATCCAATTCTGTAGCGTCGTGCTCGTACGGCGAAGCCTCCAATTCTGTAGTGCCGCGATTCGTTAATCGTTCGTTTCGATAATCGATATAATTCTAATCTTAACGGCGC
>NC_031495.1:2640659-2643584 GCF_000237925.1 Schistosoma mansoni
AACATCACATCCGCCACAGCTCGAATTGGAGTGTAAGTGTCTGTAATCGATTGTTCGTCCTCTTCTTAAGTTCATCTTACATCTGTCCGACGGTGTATTGGATGTAGACTCTGTATTATCTAGAATGCACTGGGTTCTGGAATTGTATACAATCAGCATGCCGGCTTTGTAGTGAAACCATTGATATTTAGAATTTGCATCATGGACTTTCCAACAATATCCTCCCCCACGAAATAATGTTGGGTCCTTACTTCGCAATGTTTTAGCCAATATGACGTTCCCAATTTGCATTATCTTCTCAAATCTTACGCATCGACTACTGCATGTGAGTATTTGGGAATAAACACTGATATATGATTTGAGGTATTCCATCATGTGACTTTGACTTGAATAAAAATCATGATACATATACTTTTTGTTATTCATATTAGAATATACAGATGGATATGCATTGATATATGTAATTAACACATGTGATTTAACTAGGCTTGATTTACCTGCGAAACAATCGAATAGAAAACATTCATCTGCCTCATATTCATTAGGATAATCTTGGACTTGATTTGGATTCTCTGTCTGTGCAAACTTCACTTCTGGGCAAACTGGTTCTCTGGTTGCTCCGGGAAATTTTGCTTTCCCATCTGATTCATCGTACCACTGACTAGGGATTCTACTCGAAACACATTGTTCGTGAGAATATGCAACATCTGATACGAGAACATCGGAAATGTGACTAGAATTCGACTCATTAGGAACATATTTGTCACATTCATTAGGAATATCATTAGAGATAAATTGATTGTGAGGACCACTGACACTTGACATGATATCAGAATTCGATTTCTCTGAAATATTTTCCTCAGATTGAATAAGAGTTTCATTAGAGAATAATGGATCATCAGGGAATTCTGCATCTACCAAAACTGAATCTGGTTTTTGATCATGATTTGACTCATTCAACATTTTGTTCTCAGAGTTGTAAGAAATTCCATCAGAAGTATGTGAATTATCACGACAAACCATATTTGGTACAATAACATGAGAAATCCGATAAGTTTGTTGACTAAAAATTTTTATCTCACAATGATTCTGGGTTTCATTCAACTCTGGACTGTTATATGACGTTATACTACTTCTAGATAAAGATAACTGATCATTAGAAGCATCCATCTTAGCATTACTTTCAGCGAAATGAACCATGGTATTACAAACTGACTGAATGTGTCCAGTTATACCACATTTAAAGCATTTAGAATTACGAAATATACATGAATTACATGGGTGAAACTTGCCGCAGAACAAGCATTTACTAAACTCGTGCTCATCATCATGGACTGTTTCACAGCTCAATGAAGTATTATCTGAATAACTTTGATTACGCATCGAACTGCGACGACTTATTAAAGTGGAATTCCTGAAGTTCTGGAGAGTCATTTTATCGGATTTTTCTCTCTTACCGCATCCGGAATTTGTATACTTTATATGATCCAACAGTAGTTGCTTGAGAGTTGCATAGGGGAGTGAAATCGGTTTGTCTGGAAGTGCCAAAATCTTTATAAGGCTGTATGCTTCTTTCCCGATGAATGTAAGGAAATGGGTCACAATATTAAAATCCTCATCGTCTTCCTTGGTCATAGCCCAGATTTCGAACCTCTCCATGTACTCCTCAAAAGCATTAAAACCTGAATTTATACCCAACCGTTCCATTACAGGCTCAATCGCGACGCCAATATGATAATTAGAAGTATTTGAATTGTAGTATAAACTAGTAATCCCAGGAATAACGCAATGTAATCAAGAAGTATTAGATAAGCCCGAACGAATGTATTGTATTTGGAATTCAAAATTACAACAGTCATCAATACGAAGAAGTCATTGATTTATTTAAACATCACATCCGCCACAGCTCGAATTGGAGTGTAAGTGTCTGTAATCGATTGTTCGTCCTCTTCTTAAGTTCATCTTACATCTGTCCGACGGTGTATTGGATGTAGACTCTGTATTATCTAGAATGCACTGGGTTCTGGAATTGTATACAATCAGCATGCCGGCTTTGTAGTGAAACCATTGATATTTAGAATTTGCATCATGGACTTTCCAACAATATCCTCCCCCACGAAATAATGTTGGGTCCTTACTTCGCAATGTTTTAGCCAATATGACGTTCCCAATTTGCATTATCTTCTCAAATCTTACGCATCGACTACTGCATGTGAGTATTTGGGAATAAACACTGATATATGATTTGAGGTATTCCATCATGTGACTTTGACTTGAATAAAAATCATGATACATATACTTTTTGTTATTCATATTAGAATATACAGATGGATATGCATTGATATATGTAATTAACACATGTGATTTAACTAGGCTTGATTTACCTGCGAAACAATCGAATAGAAAACATTCATCTGCCTCATATTCATTAGGATAATCTTGGACTTGATTTGGATTCTCTGTCTGTGCAAACTTCACTTCTGGGCAAACTGGTTCTCTGGTTGCTTCGGGAAATTTTGCTTTCCCATCTGATTCATCGTACCACTGACTAGGGATTCTACTCGAAACACATTGTTCGTGAGAATATGCAACATCTGATACGAGAACATCGGAAATGTGACTAGAATTCGACTCATTAGGAACATATTTGTCACATTCATTAGGAATATCATTAGAGATAAATTGATTGTGAGGACCACTGACACTTGACATGATATCAGAATTCGATTTCTCTGAAATATTTTCCTCAGATTGAATAAGAGTTTCATTAGAGAATAATGGATCATCAGGGAATTCTGCATCTACCAAAACTGAATCTGTGAAAGGATCAAGAGAAGACATCATTCAACATCTTGTCATCAGAGTTGTCAGTTAAATAGCAAAATCGCTAGTGATCCAAATGGAGAAGGAATTTCGCCACAAAAT
>NC_031495.1:2643784-2644701 GCF_000237925.1 Schistosoma mansoni
TGTCGGATTTTCGCGTGTAACATAAGTTTTATTTCAATATTTCAATACGAAAAAATTGTAAAGCAATTGATTTATTCCTTGTAAAACATCTTTTTAGTTTTTTCGTGCACAATAAAACACGTCATAGAGATTTCATATTTCTGATCAAGTACGGGTATAAATTTGTAAAAGTTGTTTCAGGAAATGACATGAAACAAAGGCTGTAAACGATTGTGTATTTATTTACAATATGTGCAGTATATCTTACTCTACAAATCCTCATGAATGTTGAAAGCAATTCGATCTCTGAGCTGGATGGTATGAATGTGAATTCTTATCGAAATACCTTCAACATTCTTATCCTGAGCTTTAAATATTATCCATCATATGAATATTTGAATAATAATAATATCGGTAAAACAAAAAATAAATGGTACTGATCAAATCCGTTAACTCCGCCTGTAGACCCTCCAAGAGCTACTGCCGGTCCCAAGCCTGGGTAAAGGAGGAAGGTTGGGCATGGAGTTAGCCACTCTATCCCGTAGAAAACTAACTCGCCAAAAACGACGCTAACCAGAAAACGATATTCATCAAATCTATTTGCTTAGCTGAACAAATGTTGGAAATTCATCCATCATAATAACAGTACTATTGATTAGTGAAAAAAAGACAATGTTAATTAGAAAATTTCCCTTTAAATGACAAATATGCCTACGAACGTACAATGTACTTTATTTTATGAACATGTATATGTATCATTTTAGCGGAGAATTAAAAGGCATTTAGGGGGAAAAGCAGTAATATAATAAATTAAATGTAAAATATGAATGAATCTGTAATAGATTGTCATTTAATTATATTCATTATAATTGTTACAGAATAAATGAATAAAAGAAAATTTTTTCCAGAGGAACCTAATTATATCTACATCATAAATA
>NC_031495.1:2644901-2691779 GCF_000237925.1 Schistosoma mansoni
CACTTTGTCGGGAAATAGAAGCAGGTATGAAATGAATGAATGTTAACTGGAAAGAACTAGAAAGGATTGCCGAGGGCAGATTTACATGGAGGATGATGTTGAGCGGTCTATGCTCCTCCATGAGGAGTAACAGTGGTTAATAAGTAAGTAAGTAATAATAATTCTTTACTGGTGATTAATTTTGATAGGTAAATCTTTGAAATGTAATGACACAAATCGTAATCATTGGAGTTTTGCAATGTTTAGTATGAAAATGTTGCTTATCAATGACATTGAAAGATGGTTGCTAGTCGATGTTAGTCATCTACACTATTGCATTTCATTTCATCAGAAAGATGAAAATCATTGTTTTCTACACACACACACTGAGATACTCTAACAAGTGTTTTTTTGGTATCAATCTTTACATCATAAACTTAATTTCTTTTGTATCACCTTCGATAAATATGAATGAAATAATCGTGTAAAATATGAAATAAATAATAAATTATAAGCAAAGATGGATAGTGACTAGCAGTTGAATCCACGATGCGCGTTTCGTCCTATTTGGGACTCGTCAGCTGAATGTACCTGAATCTCAGAGTTGATGTTCACTCTGGGACTCGAACCCAGTACCTTTCGCTTCAAGCGCCATCCACTCAGCTACTGGGTCTTGATAGCCACTTGGTTGTGCAATGGGGTGAATTTAAATAATAAATTGTTTGGAGTAATCTGAGTTCAAAATGTGAGTTTACAGAAAATAAAATCAACTTAGTTCACGCTTATACAATCCAAATAACATGCGATTAAATTTTATTTTTGTAACACTAGTGTTCAACTGATCAAAAATGTTATGATAAAACTATTGTTAAAGATTTTATTTACTTATTTGATCACATAAATATTACTACAAGGGGGCATCAAACACATGTGCTGTGATAATGCCCGGGTGCTTAGACGGAAGCTGGTGGTTTTCTTAGGGGGCTGCACTAAAAGCTTTTACCTGAAGGTCTAACCCATAAGGCAGTGGAGCAACGTAAGGAGATGCAATCCCACGGTAGCCGGTGACCAGTAATAGGTTCATTCGCCAATTCTTACTTCAGGATCCTAGAGCACCTGTGTACCATTGGTTTGGAATCAGAGTTTTCCAATTCTCCCAGGTGGATCCTTCATATCCACCGACCCGATTATAACACCAGACATCCTCTTTTCTTCCTCTCAATTTCATAAAAAATACCCCGGCCGCGAGAAGACAGTGAGTAGGAAAAAAACTTCATCTGATTACTACCTATCAACTGAAACTAACAGTTTACATTTTCATCTTTCATTTGGTAAATGTAGTACTGAGATACTTGAGATTTATTTAGTTATTCTCAATTTATAATGTTTTATAAATGTACTAACCAGTTTATCCCACTTTAATTAGTCTTTCTTCACACTGCAGATCAATCACAAACAATCCATTCTGCAGAGTTAAATATTAAGGAGTGCTCATATTTCAAAAACGTATGGTATAGTAAGTAACCATTAGAGTTGATCATTTAGATTTTGAGGATACAGAAGTATATTATATTCAATATGACCATTTGATTGTGATATAGATCAATGTTTTATTATTTTTAACGGGAATTGGCAAGAGGATAAATGACTGTTGCTTATGAATGAACTTCCATGCTCAATGACGTCATCCATTGTAGTGACGTAGGAAAGGTTAGGGTATTCTCCAATCATTATAATGTTCAGCAACTCTCATAATATTGTAAATGCATGAAATAATCTATAAAATAGGTAAAGTTGTAACATTCCAACTTATTTATTCAAACACATAAATATTGGTACAAAGGGGCACCAGATATATATGCGCCACACAAATCTCATTTGATTTGTGTGAGGGATGTGATACTGCCCAGGTGCCCAGACCGAAGCAAGTGGTTTTCTTAGGGGGCCACACCCGGAGCCTTTGACCTAAAGATCTGATTCACAAGGCAGTGGAGCAACGTAAGGAGATGCATTCCCATGAGAGCCAGTGACCAACGATTGATTCATACGCCATTTGTTCCCTCAGGATACTGGAGCCAGCCCATGTGCACCATTGGTTTGAAATGAGTGTTTTCCAACTCCCCTAGGTAGACACTCCGTGTCCACTCTCGGCCGTACCAGGGTATTTGTCGAAAGCGTTTTGTTTGTAACATTTCAAAGTTAAGGTTTATAATTAAATGGTACATTTTTATCACCAAATCATTGATACGATATAACAGTTAAATATGAATCGTTGTTGAAATATACACGTCACTCATTTGAATTAAAGCTTTTTTAGATCTGTCACTATATTGACGTATATGATCATTTAAAAATCAACTTATTTAGCAGGCTGAATTTAACTAATTGGCATTGTCTGGATAGATGCTGAGAGATTTATGGTAATATAATCAGTATGTAAATAGAGTATTTGGTATACTCTATGAATTACTTTGTTTATAAATATGAAGTAACCAAAAGTAATGTCGCAGTGAACGAGAACGCAGGTGGGGACAACAAGATGTATTTGAATACAAAATTACAGAAAAAACTTAGGAAATCTAAGAACCATACAGTAAATATTGCATTTGCAAAATGTCAATCAATCGTCTCACATTTCACTGTTCCTCCATTTCCACACACCAATCATTCTCTGTTCGAGTTCCCTTTTCTTCGATCTTCTCAACCTTCTGCCGTCAAGCATTTCACTTTCGATTGATGATACATACTACTTATATGTCGACATTAGTAGCACATACCACAATACTACTTACTTACTTACGCTTGTTACTCCCAATAAAGCATAGGCCGCCGACCAGCATTCTCCAACCCACTCTGTCCTGGGCCTTCCTTTTTAGTTCTATCCGATTTTTGTTCATTATTCTCATGTCTGTCTCCATTTCTCTGCTTAATGTGTTTTTTGATCTTCCTCTTCTCCTTTGGTCTTCAGGATTCCATATGAGGGCTTGCCTTGTGACGCAGTTGGGTGTTTCCTCCATGTGTGTCCTATCCATTTCCAGCATTTCTTCCTGATTTCTTCCTCCACTGAAATCTGGTTTGTTCTCTCCCACATTAGCTTGTTGCTGATATTGTCTGGCCAACGGATCCGAAGTATCTTGCGTAGACAACTGTTAATAAACACCTGTACTTTCTGGATGATGGCCTTCGTAGTTCTCCAGGTTTCCGTCCCATACAATAGAAATGTATTGACATTCGTATTGAAAATTATAAGCTTGGTGTTGGTTGACAGTTGTTTTGAGTTCCAGATGTTTTTCAGTTGTAAATATGCTGCTCTTGCTTTGCCGATCCGCGCCCTCACATCTGCATCAGATCCACCGTGTCCATCGATGAGCTTCTCCGTCAAGTGTGATTTGATTGATGCATTCTGTGTTGTATCAGAGAATCTTGCTTTTTCCTTTGTGTATATTGGGACCTCCTACTGTTGAGGCTGCTGCTACACTGGCCGTCTTCTCCTGCATTTGTTGTTAAACCACAGAATTACTGAGTAAAATATATGTGATTAGACAATTACTTAAAAAATAACAATATTCTTTGAATATGATAATATTCATATTCTCTGACAAATAATAATGAATTTGTTATTTATCATATTCCTATTTGTGTTTCTCCAGTGAACTAGAAAAGATTATGACTGGTTTTACTGTTGTTTTAATTTCTTATTCGTATACGTTCCTACTAGAAGTGACTAAAGAGAAAAATGTTTGAATGCAGGTTAAATACATTCGCTTGATTAACAATGTCTAAATGAAGGTCATGTGTTCAATCTGATTCAGTGAATAATAAGTAGTTTTAAGGGCTTGTGTTGCCTGAATGTTGATGTTTAAAACTATATTTGATCATTCATTGTTGGTACATTTGGTCCTTGATTAGATGTTAGTATATCTCGAACTTAGATACTTAGTATGTCACGTAATACTTGAGCGCTCGAACGCTAGAACCCTCCAAAGTAGCAAAATGAGGAGAAGACTTATAAGTAGGAATGTTATTCCAAACAGTGTCAAATAAAGTACAAAAATCTCATGTACTTATAGTTTTTTGACTGAAAGTAAATCATCATTTCGGACAGCCAATAGACACATAGGGGGCCCTTATTCATCCAATAGGGATACTACACGTCGACATTCTAGAATGTTCCCCTAGTAGTGATTGGACGGAATGTCTTCGGCTCTTTCTGATCTTCTTGAGGCTTCCTCGAGTTTGCCGATGAGCCATCCTTACAGATCTTACTATACTACATGTGATAAAATGTTTCTTACATTTTCGGAAAGTGGCTAGCAGTGAATTCCGAATTACATTTTCCGTTTTAATTAGAAATCAGTGAGTACATAGATTTGAATCTCATTACGAACAGAGGACGGTAAAACTCAATCGATAACGGGATAATTCTAACCCTTATGAATAATAACTGTTTATTAGTTTAAAAAAATTGGTGACTATCGAAACTTAATAGCTTAGTTAATAGTGTGCTATTGTTTAAAGTGATGGTACTGTGTTAAAGTCTCAATGTAAATGTCAACAATGGAATGTTGATACATAAACACTCTTGTACACTAATATTTTCAAGGTTAAATTGTTCTAATTTTGTTTTAAACTTAAAGTACATGGAAGAAATTCAATTTTGTTTTTATCCTTAGATTTCATTATTATTTATTATTTTCTATAAGATGTTTATTGACTGGCAGTGTAAAACTATATCTAAATCCAATCTGAACAGGATGCACATATACCAATAAGAGACTGAACAATTGTAGTGCTATACATCAAAGGGAAGAGTCAAACAAACAATACCAAGTGAATTAAAACTTCACCCTATTGCACAACCAAGTAGCTATCAGGACTCACTTGATAAGTGGATAACTCAATGGCGTTTGAAGCGAGTGGTACAGGGTTCGAGTTCCAGAGTGAACATCAACTCTGAGATGCAAGTACATCCAGTTGATAAGCCTCGAATGGGACTAAACGCGCATCCTGGATTTCACTGCTAGTCACTATCCATCTTTGTTTATAATGTTGGTGGAGTAAGGCAATATCAAGGGGATCCACACAGTATGTGTAAATTCCAATAAGAGACTGATCAATTGTATTGCTGAACATCAATGGGAAGATTCAAACAAACAATGCCAGGTGAATTTAATAATTAAATGTTATTCTGAATAAATATACTAACAAACAATAATGACGTTATTGAAAAGGTTGACTTGTGACTAAATGAAATTGAAAATATATCGTCTAACAATTTTATTTATGCTATATGTACAATGCTACTGTGGTATGTGCTACTGATGTCGATATATAAGTAGTATGTATCATCAATCGAAAGTGAAATGCCTGATGGCAGAAGGTTGAGAAGATCGAAGAAAAGGGAACTCGAACAGAGAATGATTGGTGTGTGGAAATGGAGGAACAGTGAAATGTGAGACGATTGATTGACATTTTGCAAATGCAATATTTACTGTATGGTTCTTAGACTTTTCTAAGATTATTTACTTACTTACGCCTGTTACTCCCAATGGAGCATAGGCTGCCGACCAGCATTCTCCAACCCACTCTGTCCTGGGCCTTCCTTTTTAGTTCTATCCGATTTTTGTTCATTATTCTCATGTCTGTCTCCATTTCTCTGCTTAATGTGTTTTTTGATCTTCCTCTTCTGCTTTTGCCTTCAGGATTCCATATGAGGGCTTGTCTTGTGACTCAGTTGGGTGATTTCCTCAGAGTAATTTTCTAAGATGTTCTGTAATAATGCATTTAAATACATCTGATTGTCCCCACTCGTATTCTCGTTCGCTACACCACTTGTAACTGTAAATATATAACTTTTTCGTACTACTGACTATTATTTAGTTAATCTTTAATATATTTAAATGGATTCCATTCAAAAATATATCATGTTTATGAAAGAGTTAATTGTTTACTTAGACTAACACTTTCATTATTTAAATATTTTAAAAAGTGAAATTAGCAAGTAATTGCAACATAAAGTTTCCTGAAAAAATGATATTCAATATTCTAGCCGGGACACTACTTTAGCATATATATATCATCATTATCCAGAACTCATACGATGCACCACACTGCAAAGTCGTGAATGGAGGACTGCTGATAGATGCATTTCCAGTAAGGACTAGAGTCAAATAAGGCTACCTAATCTCCCTCTTCCTCTTTCTTTTGATGGTTGACTGGATTATGCCCTCCTCCCCCGAGAGTGGGGAGAGTCTACTCTCCCTCTCGAAATGCTCTCACATGGCCAGCGAATATATAGCCTCTGCCAGGGAAGTCCTACTCACTGCCTTCTCGTGGCGGGGGTGATGTTTACGAAAGTGAGAGGACGAAAAGCGAATGTCCGGCGCTTTAACCGGGTTGGTGGACACGGAGGGTCCACCTAGGGGAGTTGGAAAACCCTGATTCCAAACCAATGGTGCACATGGGCTCCAGTATCCTGATGGAACGAATGGCGGACGAACCTGTCATTGGTCAACGGCTACCATGGGACTGCATCTCCTCACGATGCTCCACTGCCTTGTGGATCAGACCTTTTGGTCAAAGGCTCGGGGTGTGGCCCCCTAAGAAAACCACCTGCTTCGGTTTGGGCACCCGGGCAGTATCACAGCCCACACACACAAATAGTGTGGCGCATATGTACCTGGTGCCCTTTTGTACCAATATATATGTGTTTAAATAAATAAATAAATAAATGACTGGATTATGAATACCTCGAAACCTGACGGGAAGCATAAAATACAATGGACAGGCTAGTTGCAGTTAAACTATTTGGACTTTGTAAATGACCTAGCTCTTCTATCTCATACATACGAACAAATACAGACAAAGACAACTAATGTAGCAGCAGCCTCTGCACCAATAGGTCTCAACATACACAAAGGGAAAAGAAAGATCCTCAAACACTACACTGAGAACACCAACCCGCTCACATTTCATTGAGAAACTCTAGAAGAGGTGGAAACATTCACGTATCTGGGTAGCATCATCAATGAACAAGCAGGATCTGATACAGACGTAAATGTGAGGATTGGCAAAACGAAAACAGTATTCCTACAATTGAAGAACATATGGAACTCAAAATAACTGTCAACCAATATCAACATCACAATCTTCAATACGAACGTCAAGACAGTCCTCCTGTACGCAGCTGAAACGTGGTGAACTAACACAACCATCATGAAGAAGGTACAAGTATTTCTAAATAATTGTCTATGTAAAATACTCATTATCCGTTGGTGGGATACCATCAACAACAGCCTAGTGTGGGAGAGAACATACGAGGTTACAGCTGAGGAGGAAATTAGGAAATTATGTCGGAAATGGATAGGAAATACATTGAGGAAATCATCAAACTGCATAATAAGGCAAGTCCTAACTTGTAATTGTGAAGGGGAAGGGAAGAGAGGAAGGCCGCAGAACACACTTTGTCGGGAAATAGAAGCAGATATGTGAAGGATAAATGTTAACTTGTTAGAACTGGAAATGATTGTGTAGGACAGGGTTGGATTTAGAGTTTTAGTGAGCTGCCTGTGCTCCTTCATACGGAGTAACGGAGGTAAATAAGTAAGTAATAGTAATTCTTTACTGGTGATTAATTTTGACAGGTAAATCTTTGAAATGTAATAAAACAAATAAAAATCATTCGATTTTGACAATGTTGAGTGTGAAAATGTTACTTATCAATGACTTTGGAAGATGGTTGCCTGGTCAAATGTTAACTGGAAACAATTGGAAAGGATTGCCTAAAACAGGGTTGGATGGAGAATGCTGGTGAGCTGCCTATGTTCCTCTAGGAGGAGTAACAGACGTGTATATATTTAATTATATGGTTATATCACCACGTTTGTGTACACAACACTCCCTAATAATTGTTATTTATTCTATCATATATATAATTGGTGTAAATGTGTTTACCCAATCATTGTTAACATATACATACATACCAACATGTGATTTATAACAAAGTGGAAGCATTTAAGAAAGATAAACCCCAGATTTTCACTTACTATTCTTTCCAGTTCAATTTTCAATAGACAATATAATTGGATTCATTTTTAAATATTCAACATTGTAGTACATCCCATTATACATATACCATTCTATTGGGGAGATTAAAACAACATTTAATAGACTATACTACTTATAAATGATTAAATTAAAAAGGAATTTAATTAATAGTATATTACAACCATCAATATTGGTATATTGTACAATCTTTTCTATATTTATCTATCAGACAATTGATAGTTGTAAGTAATATCCATAGTGATTATTATTTGGATGTTGTAATGTGTTACATTGTCATAGGTACGTAGTTTATTTTAAAGAATTCCAATAGTAATGTCTAAAAAGAGCCTCCTCATACTTCTTGGACGCCTGAATTACTGTTTTTAGACATTTCTTAGGAAAGTATTCTGGATTTGAACCCTAATACATCGACATGATTGCATACAGGACTTACGAAATAATGCCAGAGTTAACTATTAGAAGATTTAAGCGAAACCATCTGGCTGGGTAAAATATTTATCTTCTAGAAAAGCAACTGACAATTACAGTGTAATTCTTATATTTCAAATTAAATAGGAAGAAGAATATATTTGTAAAATCTCAGAGAATGAAATATATTTCCTTGAAAAAGCTTGGACCAGATTACCAAGAGAAAAGTTGGATTTACTTCAAGTTCACTTCGCTGAGATTTTACAAATATATATTCTTCTTCCTATTTAATGTCTTACATTAACTCGGCACCCAAATACTGTGAAACTATTCAGTTTCAGTTTGGAAAGTACAGAAGGCTTGATGGCCTGTGTTAGTCCTGGCAATGATGATCTCTCAGCTGATCCAACTTTCTTTTGAAAGAGTCGATGGATGGAGCCTCAACCACGTGCTGAGGTAATGAATTGCACTCGTTGATGATTCGATGGGAAAGTCGATAATCAGCTGAAAAGTAATTCGTTCTGGGCTTGTGAACTTTTTTGGAGTGTCCTCGTAAATTTTCTGTTTTGGAAGACAAGAAAAATGAGGACATATCAGGAGCAAATTTATCACTAAGCAATTTGAAAACTGTAATCAAGTCGCCTCTGATTTTTCGATATTACAGCGGGAATAGGTTTAGCTTTGTCAGTCTAGTACCATACGGGTGCTTCGCTATTCCGGGAATAAGCTTAGTTGCTGTTCTCTGAGCCTTTTCCAAGAGCTCACTGTCTTTTTTAGGCAGGGGCTAGCTGCTTGTATGCAGTACTCAAGTTTAAGACGCACGAACACTGTATACAAAGTCAGAAACGTTTTAGCGTCGAGTTGACTAAATACCCTACGTATTGACCATAAAGCTCTAAAACCTTTGGCGGCTATTGAACGGCAGTGTGCAGTAGTCTTTAAGTCTTGGCTAACGATGACTTCTAAGTCATTGTGTGTCTGTACAATAGGTAGCGCAGTGTTATTCATCGTATATGTATCTGTACCTTGATGGCAAATATGCATCACAATACACTTGGAAGTATTTATCAGCAATTGCCAGGTTGGGAACCATTCAGATAATTTCTCCAGGTCGTTTTGGAGTTCTAAGCTATCACCCTTACTTTGTATCGCTCTTCATATCTTGACATCGCAGCATAGAGCAAGACTGGTAACGGAAGTTCTTATATTCTTGTATTTCATTTGTTGTAGAAAGAAAAAAAAAGAATCATTGGAGCAGTATTGTACAAAACCATTTAAAGATGATTATGAATAATAACTGGTAGTTCAACTGAATATTAGAGACTAGGAAACAGCAAAGTTGAAATATATAAACAACTTGTGAAGCTGTTCAGAGTACCTGAATGGTAGTTCAACTATATCATAAGGTAAACAGGGAAGTCGATAGTCATCCTATGAAGATTTTTGGGATTTCCCCATAAATTTTCTGTTCTGAGAGATAAGCAAAACGAAAACACATCAATAGCAAAATTAATTATTGAGTCATTTGAAGACTGTGATTAAGTCACCTCTAGTCCTTCTGAATGAAAAAAGTAGATTAAATAATCTGTAAATTATTTCCATAATTGATCAATATGAGCTGAACAATCATGTAAAAATAAAAACAGCGAAGAAGACTTAATTCACTTAGTATTGTTTGTTTGAATCTTCCCATTGATGTTTTAGGACTGCAACTGGTCAGTCTCTAATTGGCATATATGCATGCTGTGCGTATTGCCTCGAAGCGAAAGGTACTGGGTTCGAGTCTCAGAGTGAACATCAACTCTGAGATTCAGGTACATCCAGCTGACGAGTTCCAAATGGGACGAAACGCGCTTCCTGGATTCCACTGCTAGCCACTAGCCATCTTTGCCTACCAAGCGAAGAAGTCTGTTTTGAAAACTAAACCTCCATGACGACCTAATAGAATAATATGATTATGAGCTTCTCATTATGGACTTGGTTTTATATAAATGTAACAGATTCAGACTTGTGAAATCAACTGTTGATGGTATCACATTGTGGACTGACTGAAGCTGATAAAAGTGAATTCATTGAAATATGAATAAAGACACTTAAATCTCTCAGATTAATGGGGAAAGAAAAATCTTCACACTACGCAGTTGTACAATTTCAATATGTATAGATATGAAATAGGAAAATAATATTCATTTAAACCGTAACATTTGTATGATAAGAAAAGATGGATAGTGACTAGCAGTGGAATCCAGGACGCGCGTTTCGTCCCATTTGGGACTCTTCAGCTGGATGTACCTGCATCTCACCCCATCGCACAAGCAAGTGGCTATCAGGAATCAATGACTGAGTGGATAACGCGATGGTGTTTGAAGCGAAAGGTACTGGGTTCCAGTCCCAGAATGAACATCAACTCTGAGATGCAGGTACATCCAGATGACGAGTCCCGAATTGGGACTAAACGCGCGTCCTGGTTTCCACTGCTAGTCACTATCCATCTTTGCTTACCATGCTTCTGAATTTAGGCTATATCGAAGCAATACGCACAGTATGCATATATGCCAATTAGAGACTGACCAGTTGCAGTCCTAAAACATCAATGGGAAGATTCAAACAAACAATACTAAATGAACGTAACATTTGTAGTTATAACTAATTTCGATATATGGTAGTGTAATGAATGAGAACACGAGAATAGACTAATCAAATGTATTTGAATACAAAATTACAGAACATCCCAGGCTTCACTGTTACTTCATTTCCACACCAATCCTTCTTTGTTCTCATTCTCTTTTCTTCTCGATCTTCTGCTGCCAGATATTCTATTCCTGACCAGCTTTATATACTACTTATGTCGATATAAGTAGCACACACCACAGTAGAAGTAACCTAAGTTAATGGCATCATCGAAACAAAAGTCTTCTTAGTTGAACTGTTTTTAATTGTTGTTCAATGACATAATAAGCTTATTTCATTCATATTTCGTCTAGTTCAGAGTACACAGTACTACCCATAAATATTCATCTTCATAACTGTTGTAGTTAAATATCAAATAAATCCAATAATAATGCATGCAATTTACTTAAAATATCTTCTGATAAAAGATGAATTAATCTTCTGAAGTATTTCTCAGGATTATGTGGATAACAGTTAAGCTGTAACTGGATCGTCAACAAGTCATATATGAAATATATGAAAATATATGAAATGGATCCATTCAATATAAATCGAAACTGTCTATCAATAGATTAGATTTTTTCTATCTTGTTATGTATATCATAAAAATGAGATGGTGGAGAAGATTTGTAGCTCAGTTGGATGATTTTAATGGAGTTTTGTCCTCTGAGCTGAATGGTTTGGTCATGGAGCTTTCAGCCTTCTTCTGAACAACATCATCTGTACAAACTTCGGGTAGAAGTGAAGTGTTTGAAATTCTCTTCACTTCTCCCCGAAGGTTGTGTTGATGATGTCGTTCAGAAGAATGATGAAAGCTCCACGACCAAACCATCCAGTTCAGTGAACAAAACTATATCAAGATCATAAAAATGAGTTTTATTATTTAGGGATAAATTTCTAATGTTAGATAGTTACTGTACTTTATCTTAAAGTATACAATGTAGTAATGATTTACATTTTGTTTATATATAAATGTTACAGATAAATATACAAATAATAATTTAATGGATAAATTAACATTTACAAAACCATGTCCAGAAGATGACTATCGATTTCATAATGGTAAGTTGTAAACATTCACTAATTAACAAAGTAACTCACACAATGAACATACTATGTTTTTATATGTTTATTATACTAGAAGCTAAATATTCTGAATTTGATTTTTGGTGGGATAGTGAATGAACACTGCTCCCGAATGCCATGGTACGGTTGAGAACGGGGAGAGTCAGCTATCCATCTCCAAATGCTTTCATATGGCCACGTGCATACAACCACTGACAGCGGAGTCCTTCTCACTGCCTTCTCGTGGCATTACTGTTCTTCATGAAATTGAGAGGACGAAAAGCGAATGTCCGGAGCTTTACCTGAGTCGGTGGACACGGAGGGTCCACCTAAGGGAGTTGGAAAACCCTGATTCCAAACCAATGGTGCACATGGGCTCTAGGATCCTGAAGTGACAAATGGCGTATGAACCTGCTGTTGGTCACCGGCTACCATGGGACTGTATCTCCTCACGATGCTCCACTGCACTGCCTTGCGGACCAGACATTTAGCTTGAATGCTCCACAACCCTATGTTAGGATAATAAAGACGAAGTAGACAGTTAGTTTTAATTCGGTTGTCGTGTCGTAGATTTTGAATAATTTCAAAGATCTGTATGTTAGTATTTGAGTTGGTAAACAATTCACTGTCTTAATTATTTGACAAAAGAGGGACATACGAACTAAATGAAGAATGTTCTTTTCAGTAAATTTTCGCATAGGTTCTACAATTATAAATCTGAATTAAGTTTATTGAAAAGGTGACCAAGTTTACAGCGACTACGTCTTTTAAAATCATAGTAACCAGTTAGTGTTGAAACGAGTGGTTCATTTATAAGATTATTAATCAGGATAAATATAGATAACATAGGATAAGAGAGATATAATGTAGTTATAAATCAGACCAAATACTTTGTCAAAGACTAAGTATTACTTGGTGTTGGTAATGTGAAAAACGATAAATTGAGATGAGTACCAACCGAATTCCTCATGTGTTCGTAAAGATATTACTATGGGGAATTTGTGGAGATTGTAACATTTCCATAGTTGAAACCATGTGTCAATGTAAGCTAGACCACCAATGAAACCCTCGAGGCACATGACAGCTGTTTCGTCCTAGTTTGGGACTCCTCAGTAGTATGCATCCGCGATCCCACTCGAGGGATATAAATGATAATAATAAACTAATATATGTGGTAATACTAAAGGTAATATTTGAACAAGGTAAATTTAAATAATGAAATTCTATGGGGTGAATGTTTTCTGTAGACTAATCAAGATAATACTGCTTACTAAGATTATCGTTGAACTACAGTTGCATTCATATAAATAGTTCATAGTGAGTTATGTAAAATACCAGTTGAGCGACGAAATATTGATCTTCAGTGAGTTTGACATCAAAGTTCCACAATATATTGATTTTAAAGTCAGTATCAGTTATATAATGGTAAGTTAATTCCACAATATCGTAATCGGTTAATAACACAGCATTTGTTACGTGAAGGTAGGAATAGGAATTGAAATTGGATATAAATTTAAACGTTTTGAATAATCCGTAAGATTATTAGTTGTGGATCTTCATCGACTGAGATGGTTAAGCCATGTGTTACGTATGCCCGAATACCGATTCCCATGGTACTCAATCCTGATTGCTGTTGGAGACAGTTAGAAGAAAATTAATTTAGGCTAAACCAAAACGTAGCATCAGTCTTTGAAGTCACTAACTTCTGGTGTGAGCCATGTCGGTAGATGCAGACTACATGGTTGGGGTCAGCGCAACTATTATAATTAGTGACAACTTGGACCAATGCATATTTGTGCCTGATCCTACGTTGTAGCTGACTGGCTGACTGAAGATTAATAGAGAGTAATAAGTAAGACAAGTACAATGAAAATAAAGTAACCAGATTATTAAATACCTCACGTATGATTAAGATTAGAAATTAAAATTTGACAAAATCGTAAGGTTTGGAAAATCAAAAAAAAATTTAGGCAAATGTAATAGTAACTAAGTCGACGGCAAAGCTTAATGAATAGACCGTACTCACTTTTCATGTATATAGAAGTTAAGTTTATTGATGTATATTCCTATAGTCTATGTACTTTTACTTACTTACTTACGCCTGTTACTCCCAATAAAGCATAGGCCGCCGACCAGCATTCTCCAACCCACTCTGTCCTGGGCTTTCTTTTCTAGTTCTATCCAACTTTTGTTCATTCTTCTCATGTCTGTCTCTATTTCTCGGTGTAAAGTGTTCTTTGGTCTTCCTCTTCTCATTTGACCTTCAGGATTCCATATGAAGGCTTGTCTTGTGACGCAGTTGGGTGTATAGTCTATGTAAGATAACAAAAATATTTGGAAATAAAACTGATCACATCAGTGTTGTATTATTCAGCGAATCTCAAGTTATCCAGTTATACTGATAAGCTTTAGTTCTTCCTTGTAACTGTGACTGCGGTTAAAGTGTATTTTTGTCTGACAGTTTTCTATTTTCTAAATGGTCGTCACTACTTTTGATTCGGTTATTATTCAATGTCTTGAAGTTCTATTTATTTATCACGTATATAGAGCGAATTCATTTCGTTTTATCTTCGTTAAATATCAAATCTTCCTTTGTATAATTGACTTCTTTAATGGTACCATTTTTGAGGGTTATTATTGAAGTGTTATAAATGGCAGTTAAGATCTTGTTTTGCTCGCGGTACATTCCATTCGTTTTACAATGATCTTTATCGTTAGTAAATAACAAATTCCTGCACGTCAAATTGAACAAAACTCAATGCATAACAAATACATTTTCAACAGATTGATCATCATAAGGCACAATGGATTAAGGTTTGGGAAAGATCATCGGTCGATTGAAGTCAGACATTAACACCGTTAGATGTCGGCTCACTGATCTATAAGTTAAACGTTTGTGCGCAAAGACGAAGGTTCTCGGTTCCAGTTCAGAATTCGTAGTGTTGAGGGGTCCTAAACTAAGACGAAACGACCGTCCAGTGCTTCCAGGTTTTCATCGGTGGTCTAGCTTAGATCGACTCGTGAATCAAGTTTTTGAAATTAATTACTACGAAATGACTTATCAGTATCTAGAATTCCAGATATTTGTAGCTTTTAGTATTTATTGTTGTGATTTGATTTAGTTTTTAGCTAATCATACATATTTCTACTCCTGTAAGTTAGTCAGCTAAATGGGGACATTTTAAATAATAAAGAGAATTAATATTAAAACTATGGTTGTACACAATTGTTCATATTGTGGGAATTATGTGAAAATTTGCACCCACCAATGATAGCAACGACGACATTAAAGATTAGTTCTATGAGAGGCTGTAATCAATCATAGCGAAGTGCCCAAGAAAGGACCTCACCATCCTGATCGGAGATCTAAACGCCAAAGTCGAAATGGACAACAACGGTTATGACGATATCATGGGATGACATGGACTAGGAGAGATTGGAAATCTATGTGTATTCAGCAAATTGGTTATAGACGACACAATTTTCCCACACAAACGCATACACAAAGCTACATGGGTCTCACTGGATCACACCACTGAGAATCAGATCGATCATATTTGCATCACAAAATATTCCGAAGGTCACGGAATAAGTTAAAAATTAGGAGAGGAGCTGACATAAATTCAGATCACTACCCAGTAGTCGCCAAAATGAAACTAAAGCTAAAGAAGCACTGTATAATTGGTTAAACAGCATTATAAAAGTTCAATACAGCCTTCCTTCGAGATAACGACAAACTCAATGAATTCAAGAAAGCTCTCAATAACAGGTTCCAAGCCTTGTAAGATAAACTCAAAAAAGGGAAAACTTCTATAGGGGATAACTGGAAATGGACCGAAGAAGCACTAACTTCAGCGTATCAGGAGGTTCTGAGACATAAGATACATCATAATACGGAATGAATCTCTATCAATAACCTGGACAGGATTCAAGTAAGGAAGAACGAGAAGACAGCAATTAACAACAGCTGAACAAGAACAGAGGAAGTCAAGGCATAAGCTGAATACACAGAAACAAACAAGCAAGTTAAGAACAGCACTAGAGCCTACAAGCAGAAACATGTGGAAGTGCTAGCAACGACAGCGGAAAAAGCTTCACGAGAAGGAAATATGAGACAGCTATATGACACAATGAAGAAGCTGGCAGGGAAATATAGTGAACCAGGAAAACCGGCCAAGGACAAAGAAGGCAAGCCAATCACTGAGATTCAAGAGAAGAAGAACGAATGGGCCGAACGCTTTGAATAACTCTTGAATAGACTAGCACCACTGAATCCACCAGATATCGAAACAGCACATACAGACCTTCCCATAAATGTAACTCCACCAACGATCGAATAAATCAGGATGGCCATCCGGAAAATCAAGAATGGCGAAGCAGAAGAACCTGAAAATATACCACCTGAAGCACTGACGTCAGACATTGAAGTAACTACAAACGTGCTTCACCTTCTATTCAAGAAGATTTGGGAGGAGAAACAAGTGCCGACTGACTGAAAAGAAGGACATCTCATCAAGATATCGAAGAAAGGAGATCTGAGTAAGTGTGAGAACTCAACTACAGAAGAATCGCACTATTATTGGTACCAGGAAACCTCTCCAACAAATTGTTGTTGAACCGGATGAAAGATTCAGCTTCGAGATCACCAAGCTGGATTCCGTAAGGATAGGTCGTGCACAAACTAAATTGCGACAGTATGGATCATCATTGAACAACCATTTGAGTCGAACTTGTGACCATACACCAACTTCCTTGATTATGAGAAAGCATTTGACAGTGTGGATAAGAGAACATTATGGATACTTCTTCGACACTATGGAGTACCTGAGAAGATCATCAACATCTTCCGGAATAAATACGACTGACCACACTGCAAAGTCGTGAATGGAGGACAGCTGATTAAGGACTGGAGTCAAATAAGGCTATCTACGCTTACCCCTTCCTCTTTATTTCGATGGTTGACTGGATTATGGATACCTCGACATCTGACGGGAAGCACGAAATAATAATGGAGAAACTCTGGAAGAGGTGGAAACATTCACGTATCTGGGTAGCATCATCAATGAACAAGCAGGATCTGATACAGACGTAAATGTGAGGATTGGCAAAACGAAAACAGTATTCCTACAATTGAAGAACATATGGAACTCGAAACAACTGTCAACCAATATCAACATCTCAATCTTCAATACGAACATCAAGACAGTTATACTGTACGGAGATGAAACGTGGTGAACTACCACAACCATCATCAAGAAGGTAGAACTATTTATAAACAATTGTCTACACAAGATACCTATTATGCATTGGTTGGATGCCATCAACAACAGCCTAGTGTGGGAGAGAACATACGAGGTTACAGCTGAGGAGGAAATTATGAAAGGGCGTTGTAAGTGGATAGGACACACATTGAGGAAACTGCATAACGAGGCAAGCCCTGTTTTGTAATTCTGAGTGGAAACGGAAGAGAGGAAGGTCAAAGAACACATTACGCCGGGAAATAAAAGCAGATACGAAAAGAATGAATGTTAACTGGAAATAAGTGGAAAGGATTGCCTAGGAGAGGGTTGGATGGAGAATGCTGGTAATAGGCTTGTGCTCCTCTATGATGAATAACAGGAGTAAGTATGTAAGCTAGCTAGATGTGATTCCATGAAGAAAAGATTACTAAATTTCTAACTTATCCTATGTTGCCGTTGCAAAAGAATTTTACATATAAGAGATAATCTTGATTGATAGGTGAATAAGTACTTATGGAATATTGCGTATATGTTTTGTCTACTCAAAGAACTTTTTATCAAGGGACACTCATTCTTTCACCTAAAATTAAACATACAGACTTGTAACTGATTTAAATACTGAATTTGGACTCATAGGTTAAAATTCAATGGTGTTGTGTCTTTACTCATTATATTGAGCGATTATCATCTGTAACTATCGATTATACCATTCTCATATTCTGCAAGACTAAATAACATTGGTCTTGACTTCTGGAATCCAGTAAGTAATGATTTTAAAAATGGTCTATTTCAATTTGTTGGTTATAAGTGAACCACATACATGTTTGTTTGTTATGTGATATACTTACAATTCGATGCTTCAGTTATTGATTGAGATTGTTAGGGCCAAATTTTATTGAATAGTACGACTAATTCACATAAAGCATCGATCAAACAAAAAGGAAGAAAACATTCCAATTAACTAAGTTTAAAAAAAGATAGATGATTTCACCCATAAAGGTAGAATTGTTGGATACACTAATCTCAGTCGAATTAATATGCATTTTAAACAAGTAATTGAATTTTACTTGAGATCATAAAGTAATCAGTGTTAAACCACCATCGAAAACCTGCAAGCATTGAACTGCTGCCTCATCCCAGTATGGGACTCATCAGCAGTACACATCTACGATCTCACACACTAAACTATCACACAGGACCTTCAGTCTCACTTGCGAATGCCTAACCTCTAGACCCCTGACCCATTGTCCAACGATGTTAATGTCTAAAATCAATCAATCCACAATATTATGCGACTATTTTCCATCGTCTTCGGTAGGTAACTACTCCATAATTGACACGGTTGAACTCTATTCGTCACGGCTTCTCACGAGTACTCCGAGAACTACCAATATGGGTTGTAGATACTACATAATTTCAATTGAGATCATGAACCGATCAATGTTTTCTTTGTGTTCTTTATACCATTTCTTGATAAAAATTAACCCGTAAAAACTAAATTTTGATTCGTTTACTTTTCCTTTTCCGTTTATTTTTTTCATTTCAAACAAATAGCTACTGGAAATTTTTTATGTGTAGTACCAACAGCAAAATTATGTTTTAAATTATGTCAAAAATTAGGTTGTACTGAATGGTATTACATGAGTTTTATTCCATCTGGTAGTAATGTAATAAAAAATTATCATCGTTGTCGATGTTTTCCTGAATATCATTTCTGTTTTTATAATTCTGTACCTAGACGATATCGTAATTTTGATTAAATAAAATCTTGTTTTCTTTTTATCTTTATTTTTTTTTAAAAAACACCCCCCCCTCCGAAAAATGTTTTTCACATTTTTTTTCATGTTCTCTTCACATAATTTTTTTTCTTTAACCTTGAAAATATAAACCCCAAGTAAATAACTGACTGTTTCTATTCAATATTCTAGAATATTCCTTTTATGGAATTAAATTAATTTACATTATTCGTTTTGTTTTAATGCAGCATAATATTATTTATACATTTTTTTGAGTTATTCTCAAATCCCTTAGATATTGTAAAAGTACATTTTTTTCTTTTTTTCTTTTTCTTTCTTTTTTTATTTAAACAAATGTTTTCATGTTTTTATTTTTCATTATTATTTGTTTGTGTTGCCTTTTTTTCCCACCATTCAATGTTTGAATTTTATTTTAAATATTATTATTATTAGTTGATTATTTTAGTTATTTTTTTTTAAAAATAGCTTCGACGCTTCAATTCAAGAGTTGAATAAAGTTAGATTATTATTAGAAAAGATGGAAGCATTTGAACAACAGCTTCGTCCTATTATGGGACTCTTCAGTAATTATAAGGAGATTTTGAAAAAAACTTAAAATGCAACTATTTAACAAATTTAAAATTTTTTTCTTCTTGATTTTGAAAGTTTAAATATATTTTATTTAAACAATAGTTTTTGTTTGTTTGTTTATTTAAACACATAAATATTGGTACAAAGGGGCACCAAATAGATATGCGTCACACAAATCTCATGTCATTTGTGTGGGGGCTATGATACTGCCCAGACTGAAGCAGGTGGTTTTCTTAGGGGGCCACACCCCGAGCCTTTGACCTGAAGGTCTAGTCCACAAGACAGTGGAGCATCTTGAGGAAATGCAGTCCCATGGTAGCCGGTGACCAACGATTGGTTCATACTCCATTAGTTCCCTCAGGATACTGGAGCCCATGTGCACCATTGGTTTGAAATCAGGGTTTTCCAACTCCCCTGGGTGGACCCTCTATAGCCACCAACCCGGTTAAAACGCCGGACATTCGCTCTTCGTTCTGTCAATTTCGTAAACAACAGTAATGCCACGCTAATACAGTGAGTAGGACTTCCCTGTCAGTGGTTGTATACGCATGGCCATATGAGAGTGTTTGGAGAGGTAGAGCGGACTCTCTGCACTCTCGGTCATACCAGGGCATTCGGGGGCCTGAAGTTTTTTACTAACTTGTTGTTGTTTAATGTAGCACATATATGATAATTTCTATTGGCTATTTAATATTGATATGTAGTTAGATAAAACAATCAACATTATATTAGAAATAAGAATATGCAATTAGTAATGTGTATGATGAATTGATATTTATGTTCTGTAGAACAATCGTTGATACAATGTATCCGTTGAAATTGAACAACACGAGCTGATTGTAGTTAATGAGACTATTGAAAACTAAAAAACACATTGTTCGGCTGTTACATCCTCGTGTAGAACTCCCCATTAGTGCGTACTCTACGACTGTATTCGAACGCCTGACATTCAAACCTCAAGTTCCTAAAGCGAATAGTCTTAGCAAACCTATTAGAGCGATTATAAAACTATGTTTACTAGTTTGTTACTTAGAGAAATATTCCTGGTTCTGTAGAGCAGAGCAGTGATCAATAAGATGCAGATATGCTAGATATGAGAAACTTATGAAGATGTGGAGTTTATTAGTTATTCTAAACTGTGTATATTACTGTCACACTAAAGATATTCTGTCACTTTACACCTTATGTTATATCGTTTGTAGAAACAAGACTTTAGGTAATATATTTCCTAGTATTCTAAGCTTGTATGTTCTAACCACTATTACTTCACTAATGAATTTAGTTTATCGATTAAAGGATACGTTGTAGAAATTGTTGTCTGTACTTCATATTAACCTAACAAAATATCTCTCATTTCAGTAATCATCAGGTTGAACAAAATCTTTAGTAGTTAGAAGTAGACAAATACAGTTGGTTAAAAATATAGGATATGTATACGTAAATTTGTGGCCCATTTGTTTTTAGGTACTTATTATGTGCGTAATATCTAGCATTTTGTCGTTCATTTAGTAAGTAAGTATAAGCACTGGACGGCCGTTTAGTCCTATTGTGGGACCCCTCAGCAGTGCGCACCCACGATCCCGCCTCGCGAGATTCGGACCTAGGACCTATTAGTCTCTCGCGCGAGTGTTTAACCCGTAGACCATTGCGCTGGCCGGTATCCAACGGTGTTAATGTCTAACTTCAAGCAATCCAGCTGGAAATGTTAGTACTAGAAAATTACAAATAAATCCAAACATCAAGTAAGATGAACCATTAACTAGTGGCCAATATCATATTTGTTTAGTTCTATTCAAGTTTGGTAGTGATCATTATTCTAAGTGAATTGAGAATATATATATTATTGTAAGATATAATGTAGTTTGGTTTAGACTCTTCAAGAAACACTAATTGACCTAAATTTCTTTCTAGCTGGCCCATGTCAACAAAGTTCATTTCGACTAGAGATTAAACAGATCATTCCTTTTTGATTATACAATTAAAAAATTAACAACATAAATACAAGTTGATTCTGATCTAATACAAAAAAACTTTAATTATTTATACTGCCTTATTCAATATTATATTACTAATTTTAATGTCAACGCCTCCAAATGCCTTGGTACGGCCAAGAGTGGGGACAGTCCGCTCTCCATCTACAAATGATCTCACATGGTCACGAGTATATAGCCTCTGCCAGGGAAGTCCTACTCAATGCCTTCTCATAAGATTACTGTTCTTTACAAGATTGAGAGGATGAAAAACGAATGTCCAGAGCTTTACCTGGGTATCGTAGCATTACGTTCATCCAATATCGTTATTGATGCCCATTTCGTCCAGTCAGTTACTACTAGAAAAATATTGATAATTGCTTCTAGTAATAGATGAAGGTTTTATACTTTGTCCAAGATTAATTATAAACAAAGTTAGTAGTTTTATTTCTTAGCATTTACAACCTAAATTAGTTACTTACTTATGAGTGAAGCTGAGCATAATTCATTAGAAATAATATTTGCTAATATGCAATGATGGATAGTGGCTGGCAGTGGAATCCAGGACGCGGAAAGTCCACCAAGGGGAGTTGGAAAATCCTGATTTCAAACCAATGGTGTACATGGGCTCCAGTATCCTGAGGGAACTAATGGAGTATGAACCAATCGTTGGTCACCGGCTACCATGGGACTGCATCTCCTTACCATGCTCTAATGCCTTGTGGATCAGATCTTTAGATCAAAGGCTTCGAGTGTGGCTCCCTAAGAAAACCACCTGCTTCAGTCTGGGCACCTGGGCAGTATCACAGTCCTCACACAAATCAAATGAGTTTTGTGTGGCGCATATCTATTTAGTGTCCCTTTGTACCAATATTTATGTACTTAAATAAATAATCTTAATAATTCAGTTGTACATAATTAATTTCTTTCTATTCATTTCTATCACATGAATAATAAATCTTTCATTATGGTTATTGTTGTTGTGGTGGTGGTTGTTACGGTTGTTGACATATTGAATAGTTATATATATATATATATATATATATATATATAATCAAGATAAATGAACAATTACATAATATATCAATTATGTAATACAAATAAACAAGGTATTTCGTTATAGTACACATTGAATATATATATAAAAAAAACAAAAAAAAATTATTTTTTGATTTTTATTTTTTGTAAATTTCGTACATTGAAAATGTCATAGATTTCAAATTATTGGTAGATGTCCTTTTTTTATTTTTTTTTTATTGTATGACCTTGAAAAAACGGTGGGGGGTCATTATTATTATTATTATCACTATTATGTTTATTATAGAAAAGTCACGATCCAGGGCACATAGGTTTCTTTTTTCTTTTTTGCTTTGAAAGATGTAAATGTACTATCCAATGTACTATACAATGGTTTTTTGTATAAACATTTTTCATATATTGATATGTATATTCATTAATATAATAAGATATGAATGATGTAATTTATAATTCCCTGAAGTGTTTAAAGATGACTGACATGATGACCTAGAACGACATTGTTTTGTTTTGTTGTTTTTAGCTAAATCGTTAACGATGTAAATAGGGTATAAAACTTAATGTTTATCTATATGTGTGAGATGACATAGTGATATCTAATTTAGTGATTAAATGAACGATATAATAATCGGGGTATTTGATTTGTTATTTGAAATAGATTGATAATAAGAATTAATAAGTACATTTACTATAAGCAAAGATGGATAGTGGATAGCAATGGAATCCAGGACGCGCGTCTCGTCCTATTCAGGACTTGTCAGCTGGATGTACCTGCATCTCAGAGTTGATGTTCAATCTGGGACTCGAACCCAGTACCTTTCGCTTTAAACACCATCGCGTTATCCACTCAGCTACTGAATCCTGATAGCCACTTGCTTGTGTAATGGAGTGAAGTTTGAATGCACATGGTACTGTTTGTTTGAATCTTCCTATTGATGCTTAGGACTGCAGTTGATGAGTCTCTTACTGGCATATGTGTATACTGTGCGTATTGCCTCGATGGTACTGGGTTTGAGTCCCAGAGTGAACATAAACTCTAAGATGCAGGTACATTCAGCTGACGAGCCCCAAATAGGACGGAACTTGCGTCCTGGATTCCACTGCCAGCCACTATCCATCTTTGCATATTAGCAAATATTGTTTTAAAACTTACTAAACTAAATGATCTTATTTCATTATTTGTAAACGAAATTCTAATGAATTATGCTCAGCTTCACTCATAAGTAAGTAACTAATTTAGGTTGTAAATGCTAAGAAATAAAACTACTAACTTTGTTTATAATTAATCTTGGACAAAGTATAAAACCTTCATCTATTACTAGAAGCAATTATCAATCTTTTCCTAGTAGTAACTAAGTGAACGCTATGAGCATCAATAACGATATTGGATAAACGTAATGCTAAGATACTAATTGATCAAATATAAATAATGCAGACTATGGAATTCGAGCTCAATTATCGAAAAAAAATGACATGCGTTTGCCAATATAGTCCGAAACCTATGAATTTAAGCTGAATATGAGTTTTGAAACAGAGAGGAACTATCTGTCATTCGATTCTCCCTGACTTTAGTTATTGCTTAGCTGCAACCAATCCGTGGCTAGAAACTGTTGTCTATTGGTTAATTCAGTTCTTTCAGCTAAAATATAAATTGTATTTCGCTTTTCTTATGAATCCAAGTTGATCAGAAATACTAATAATGGTTATAATCTCTCTATCTGGCTATATACCAGCAACTTCACAGCACTTTTATTGCTATCTATCTAATAAATTACATGATTTCATATTGTAGGTTTCAAGTATTGATAAGTCTTCTAATTGAACTCTAGATTCCGTTCGTAAGCTCTTCTATTAACCTTCAGGCTAAATCTACGCAGTGACTTGAATACAAGAGAAAAGGCTCGAAATATAGGAGAAATGCTTTACTCCAAGGTTCGTTTATGTACAAAAAATCTAGGGTGTTTATAACATTTTAGATGGTCATTCAATAGTATAGTTTCGGCACAATATAGAATTCTCAACAAAAAGTATTTCAATAAGTTTCCGTTTCTTATTTCTTCATCAATCCTGACGATAATTATTGAATGATCCCCAATTAGATGTTAGTAGTTGAGGAATTGACATCTAAATAATGTTCATTGTTTTCAATGCATATTGCCAGCCATTACGATATCTCTAATTGTGTTCTTTTATAATTCGAACAGCGAAATGTTGTAAACTTTTTACAAACGCACCTGAAGAAGTTATAAGATTTTTGAAATACCTAGATGGCAGAAACAGGTAGCCCAGATATTTAATCAGGCCATCAACATGTTATGACTTTTAAAAGAAGGCCATTGCCAATTCGTTATGATTTTATGTCCGGCTTTTTATCAAGTGAATTATTCACCAATCGAAATACAAATTTTCCAATCTTAACACTGTGCCAAAAATAATGACGTTCAACCGGTATGGTCCCTTGTCCGTCTAGCCCTTCCAATTGAGTTCAGAACACCAATTACAGCCTCTGCTATGCGAATCATTTATTTCAAGTATACTCGCTTTATATATCAGACAGACAGATCGCATCACACTATAAAATAGAAAATAATATTTGTACAAGATGAAGCCAAATGTGGCTGTGAACGTGGGATACAATAATCAATAAACTGAATATAATTTAGGAACAGTAATTCATATAATAATAATCCATAGGTCAAAATAAAGCTTATAATAAGATGAATATAAATATACATAATCTAATTACTCAATAGTTGAACAATAAGAATATACATAGAATAATCGTCCACTAATAGGTCCTGGGAGTTACCTGTACTTACATCTTCACTAGAATATAACCAATTTTTATAAGCAAATGGTTGAATATTCACTATTTAATTAGTAATGTCTTTTATATTTATATATAAAATATTATGTTAATATCTAACCACAATGCAAAGTTAGTCAAATCGAATAACTTTCGTCTACATTTGGTGAAATTGACAGTGTTAGATGTTAAAGTTGTGATCTTCATATTATTTTAAGGGTGAATAATCTTCGATGATATAGTGTTGTGAACGAGAACATAAGTGGGGACGACCAAATGTATTACAATACATTACAGAATATCTTGCTAAAACTTGAGAACCATACAGTAAATATTTCATTTGCAAAATATTCATCAATTGTTTCACATTTTGTTTTTCCTTCGTTTCAATATAAAACGCTCTCTGTTCTCATTCTTTCCTCTTCGATTTTTTCAACCTTCTGCAGCCAAGCATTCCACCTTCGATTGGTGATACACACTACTTATATCTGTCGACATCAGTAGTACACACCACAATACAATTAATAAGTTCATCATCAGAGAATAACTGTTTCTAGATAAGAAATTTAAAATCCAAGAATTAGTTCATTATCCTAGTTTCGGAGTTCAAAGTAAATACAATCCTTCAGGCTTTTATTAAATGGAAAAGATTCGAAGTACATATTGATGAAATGATCGTGGATATAAATGAAATAACATTCGAAAGACTTCAATCAAGAATTATTAACTGATAAGTATTTCTTGGCAATCATGCTACAAAATTAGGCTATAATACTTTTAAAGTAATACTTAATATCCTTGATTTCATTGTTTTGTCATCAGATACATTTATTTTAAGCGTTTGGACTATCAATTTTCAAGCGATTTCTGGTGATCTTTTTTCTTAATAACTCAAAACCTCTTCCATTAAAGTAATGAATAAAAATGTTATCTTGTAAGAATTTATGTCTTCAAATGGAACAAATTTTTGAACTGAAGGTGAATTAAGATGAAATCAGAGCACATGTTGTTTAACATGTTAACAAATTCGATAATATCCATCAAGAACTTTCTAGTTTGCAATGGTTGAGCAGATAGAATCAATTACGGATATGAAATGCAGGAGCTAAAATAATCTATTTCATGAAATAATGTTAAGAAAAAGATCGTTTGGCCCAGAAATCAATTGATACATGAGGAGAAGTTCTTAGATATTCTCTAGGGTTGTTAAGTTTTTCTCTATAGTGAAAAGCACTGTTAGTCGTACTACTAAAATTTTACATTTTGAGTTTGCCTACTTAGAAGTAGTTTAACTAAAATGTTGAAATTTTTTCCTACTTTCTTAATTTCCTTGTAAATTTCGAAAAAAATTACAATAGCATGTACATAAAAATAAAAATAAAATTCGTTTTTGAAAAAAAGTACGTTACTTTTTAATTAACATTTTGTAGGGATTTTTATATCTCTAAGATGCAATCAGAGCACATTTTGTTTAACTTGTTAGGAAATTCGGTAATATCCATCACGAACTTTCTAGCTTCCAATGGTTGTGCAGATAAATCTATCAGGGATTTGAAATACAGACGGAAAAATTATCTATTTCATGAAATATTGTTACCGAAGAGATCGTTTGGCATATGAAGAGAAATTGTTGGCTATTCTATAGGGTGGTTAAATTTTTCTATATCGTGAAAGCACTGTTAGTTGTACTACTAAACTTTTACATTTTGGTTTGCCTACTTACAAGTAGTTTAACTAAAATGTTTAAATTTTTCCCACTTTCTTAATTTCCTTGTGTTTCGAAAAAAAATTACAATGGCATGTATATAAAAGGAAAAGTAAAATTCCTTTTTGAAAAAAGTATGTTACTTTTTCATCAAAATTCTGTAGAGATTTTTATCTCCCCCCTTTCCAAGGTAACCCATCAAATGTGTCAACTTTTTCAACAAAAAAAACACCACTTAGAGTAAAATATTTTTCTTTAAACCATAAATCTTATCATTGTATATACAAGACGAAACATACATTATCAATTTTGTTGACTAGAACAAAAAAACACAACAACAAGTGATCAAGAAAACATAAATTATGCCAAATATATTTTAATAAATGAATTTACTTCTATTTATATCTGTATCTATATGGATGGTTTGGATAGAAACGATTGACGTCATCAGGATAAACTAAAGAAAAAAAGAAGGAAACTATTCAAAAATGACGTTTTATTCTGTATGTTCCTTCATGGATACACATTTTTTTCTTTCTAAATTGATAAGTATTCCATGCAAAAAAGGATAATAATAATAATAATAATAATAAAGGTTATTATCTTAGTCGGCATTCCTGAACGGGCAAAAAACAGCGAAACAACAACAATCTTTGCTTCCATGTTATTTCATTTCGCTTTAGACTACTTTAAATATGATCTTTTAATGGGATTATGTAATTCTTTTTATGGGTTCTGGATTTAATTTAATTTATATAATACATTGTTACTCTTCTATCTCCCTCTCCCCTACCCTTCTCTTACCCCCGCCCTCACCACCACCACTGTCATACCCTAGTAAGTTTGTATAACATCCCAACTCATATCATTATATATAGAATAGGTTAAATATTCTTATGTATATTTATCTATTTATATAGAATGTCAAATATTTTGTAAACCATAAACTATGTATATAATAATGATGTAATATTATCACAATTGGGAATCTTTTTTTTTATTATGGACATGAATTAGATTTTGGTTTGTTACTAAGAGAGAAAACAAAAAAAAACAATAATTCGATTCAACTGGATAATAGAAATCATAAATTATAATCATTAGATTATCAAAAATCATTATTTTAGTTGATTGTTGCCAAAATACATTTTTGTCAGTAAACTATTGAATAGTTGTATTACATTTTATATAAGACTAAATATAATATAATACAATATGAACATCATTTTATATTGATCATTCTATACAAGTCTAGTTGTCAAATTACTTAATTAGTTACGCCTGTTACTCCTCGTCGTCGAGGAGCATAGACCGCTCATCAGCATTCTCCATTCAAACCTGTCCTGGACAATCCTTTCTAGTTCTTTCAAGTTAACATTCATCCTTTTCATATCTATCTCCTTCCGGTTCCCGACGTATTGTGTTCTTTGGTCCTCCACTTCTCCTTTGGCCTTCAGGATTTCATGTGAGGGCTTGCCTTGTGACGCAGTTGAGTGATTTCCGCAATATGTATCCTATCCATATTCAACGTCTTTTCCCAATTTCCTCTTCAGCTGGAAACTGGTTTGTCCTCTCCCATAAAACTCTGTTGCTGATAGTATCCTGCCAATGAATGTTGAGTATTTTGCAAAGATAACTAATTGTAAATACTTCTAACTTCTTTGGTGATGGTTGTAGTACTTCACCACGTTTCAACTCCGTACAGTAGAACTGTCAAGACGTTCGTATTGAAGATTGTGATGTTGATATTAGTTGACAGTTATTTTGAGTTCCATATGTTCTTCAATTGTAGGAATGCTGTCTATGTTCTGCCAATCCTGGCCTTTACGTCTGCATCAGATCCTCCTTGTTCATCGATGATGCTTCCCAGATACGTGAATGTTTCAGCTCCGTACAGTAGAACTGTCTTGACATTCGTATTGAAGATTTTCACTTTGAAATTAGTTGACAGTTGTTTTGAGTAGTTATCTAGTTAGGTTGATTATATTTGTATGAAATTATATCAGTCATTAATAATACTTTATTTAAAGCGTTAAATCTGTAGGTCTATAGTCAGTTTATTCATGAAAAGTAACAGTTACATGCAGCATAGTATCTGAAGGGATTTTTCTCTACGTATTTATCTCCTATATGATTTTTATTAGTTGGTATCATTCTGTTTCACTTTCACATGTAAAGACGTAGTATATATTGTGGAGTACTATTCAATTGTTTTTATTGATAACAAGCGAACTACTTGAATATCTGGGCTACCTGTTCCTGAAACATAGATATATCAACAAGTTATCTGTTTCCTTTGTTTATTTCAATACATCATCATGTCAATTAATTGCATAACCTATTCAGGTGTGTTTATGAAAAGTTAACGACCTTTCGCTGTACAAGTTAGGAAAGAGCACAATCAGAGATATTGTGGTTGCTGGCAATATACATAGAAAAGAATGAACATTATTCAGATGTCAATTCCTCAACTACTAACATCTAATTGGGGATCATTCAATAATTATCGTCAGGATCGATGAAGAAACACGAAACCGAAACTTGTTGAAATACTTCTTGCTGAGAAATCGATAGTATACCACAACTATAATATTGAGTGAAGCCATTATTAACAGTAAGAATAACACGAACCTACATACGATAAATTATCTATTAACTTGAAACAAAAAAATTCCCTTTACCTAAAAATGAGTCAAATGAAGCTAGACCAACATAGAAAACCCGGGAGCACTGCAGCGCAGTTTCGTCCTAGTGTGGGACACCTCAGCAGTGCGCATCCACGAACCCGACTCGTGGGATTCGAACCCAGCATGAAGAAATAAGAAACGGAAACTTATTGAAATACTTTTTGCTGAGAATTCGATAGTATACCAAAACTATAGTATTGAATGAAGCCACTAATAACAATAATAATAACAAAGTAGTGTGATTACAAATTACAAATTAGGAAAATCAAAACAACACAGCTATCTAGATTAACGTATTGGATTGAATAAGTCAAATACACTTAAACAAGAGAATTTAAATCACATTCCAGATGCATTGATGATATATTTCAATAATTTGCAGCCTAATGACTGTATCTGATTAACGTATGTATATATACACACCATAAGAGAGCAATGTATATATATATTTCTATTTCAGATGCTTAGTAATAATAAATATGGTTCTCCTGGTCTAGTATTACTACACTTACTCATTTATCTAGACAAGTGTTCGTTGTGAATATATTCTTCATAGTTGAAAGCGTGAGTCAATTGAAGCTAGATCACAGGAAACCCCTGGGGAAGGCGGGATTTCCTTCTACTTATCTTGTTTGGCTTGAAATTATGCGTTTTTATTAATATTCAGTTACTCTACAGATTCAATATGATCGCTTTAATTTTTCGATGAATGTCTTATTTCAGTTATTTTTTTGAATATTCGTGTGTGAAGATGAGTACTTTCTGTGGTGTAACACATTTTCTTATCAGAACCAAATATGCAACAACTAAGGACATTTGAGATTTAGATATAAAATGAATATTCTATGTCTTAAATCCAATTTGAAAAATGCTTTTCTTTGTCAGATGTCATTTCATTCGATGGCAAATTTTTATAACAATTCTATATTATTTTTAGTAATTATAGTCCTTAAGACAACTTTCAATGCATAATGATTCCACAATACATTAAATTACGTTATGTAAGAAGGATTAAGTTAGAATGATTAGACACTCAATATATCTTGTATTTGAGTGGCATGTTATTAGAAATCGCTTTTTTTTAGACTGACCACTTGCAGTCCTAAAAATCAATGGGAAGATTCAAACAAACAATACTAAGTGAATTTAATCTATCAAATATTCAATTTATTTGAAATCATCAAGTTAAACCTTGGTAATAATACCTACGAATTCGTACTAATGTTTCCATGTTACAAGTAGCTAAATAAATGATCATGAACTGAAAGAATGTCTATTATTCTATCTAAATGGTTAAACTTTCTTTGATCAAACTGTTCACAGTGTTTAGTAATGACAAAAATAGAACTGTACACCATAATGAATGCATCAAGATATACAACAATAGACATTGAATAAAAAACATGATCTTAACTATAGGTTTAATTTAGAACGTTAAATCACATTTCATATTAAGTAGGTGATACAACAATTTAATGACCATTTAATTTTAGAAAAAGATTAACAAGTCACTGATTAGAGTTTTCCTGGAAAGATTGTAATCTATGGGATACGGTTGCTGATCACATACCGAATTCTCCTCCTTTACCTATGGATTGAACAGGCAGAAATTCTAGAAGAGCTTCAGGCCTCAAAATACACAAGGGAAAAAGTAAGATACTCAAATACTACACTGAGAACATCAGTCCAGTCACACTTAATGCAAAAACTCCGTAGGTGGTGGAAACATTCACGTATCTGGGTAGCATCATCGATGAACAAGGAGGATCTGATACAGACGTAAAGATAGGGATTGAAAAAGCAAAGATAGCGTTTTTACGATTGGACAATACAAGGAACTCAAAATAACTATCAACCAATATCAACATCACAATCTTCAATATGAACATCAAGACTGTTCTACTGTACAGAGCTGAAACGTGGAGAATTAAAACAGTGATCATCAAGAAGGCAGAAGTATCTATAAACAATTTTCTACGCAAGATACCTATTACCCATTGGTCGGGTACTGTGGGAGAGAACATACCAGGTTACAGCTGATGAGGATATAAGGAAAAGACGTTGCAAGTGGATCGAACACACATTGAGAAAATCATCAAACTGCATCATGAGGCAAGCCATAACTTGTAATTCTGAAGGGAAACAGAAGAGAGGAATGACAAAGAACACACTACGTCGGGAAATAGAAGCAGGTATGAAATGGATGAATGCTAACTGGAAACAAATGGGAAGGATTGATCTAGATAAAGTTAGATGTAGAGTTCTTGTGAGTGACCTATGCTTCTCCACGAGGAATAACAGAAGTAAGTAAGTAAGTAAGCAAGCCACTGATTAACTCCGACTAAATTATTTCTAATTCCTTTCAATTTGAAAGTAAAACACTAGAACAAACATAACAAAGTTAATCGGATAAATTTACATTTTACAACTTAAATGACAATAAAAATTACTTAGTAGACGAGTGAGAAAATTGAAAAAAAAGAAATTAAAAAATCATTGTATAAATAATTTGTTTGGCGCCTAACAGTTAATTATGAGGTCTATAGATGGACTATTTAATCTATTAGACAAATAATAAAAGTTCTGCTTTAAAATAGAACGAAAAAACAGAAAGACGAAAACAGAAATTGATAAACGATTAAATTGGAAAGTAGTTTTATTGTGAATGAAAATGCTAACTCATATATATATATACACGTATCATTTCATGGCAACAAACATTCTATAATCAATACAACACTACCTAGTTTCATCAATACAAATACATTAGAATTTTAAAAGGGAGGATTTTGCAAGTGTGAATATGTGGTATTACTTACTTACTTACGTCTGTTACTCCCAGTGGAGCATAGGCCGCCGACCAGCATTCTCCAACCCACTCTGTCCTGAGCCTTCCTTTCTAGTTCTATCCAGTTTTTGTTCATTCTTCTCATGTCTGTGTCCATTTTTCTGCTTAATGTGTTCTTTGGTCTTCCTCTTCTGCTTTTGCCTTCAAGATTCCATATGAGGGCTTGTCTTGTGATGCAGTTGGGTGATTTCCTCAATGTGTGTCCTATCCACTTCCAGCACTTCTTCCTGATTTCTTCTTCAGCTGAAATCTGGTTTGTTCTCTCCCACATTAGCTTGTTGCTTCCACGACCTCGCCTCGTGAGATTCAAACACAACTATGAAAATACTGAGTCGGGGTCGTGGATGCGCACTGCTGAGGAGTCCCACAATAGGACAAGTTGGCCGTCCAGTGCCTCCATGTTTCCCCTGGTGGTCTAGCTTCAATTGACTCACGCTTTCAACTACGAAGCCTTAAAACTTAAGAAAGTGCAATATCAGTCACATTTGTAACTATGAAAGAAGTCAGATTGTTCTTAACTCGATATTTATGCCGTTAAAAGAACAAACGTAATTACTGAAGAAGTAGATGAATAATTTTGAAACTTTTTATTATAATATATACACATCTGTAACTAAGTGTATATTATAACTGTTCACACCACTGATATTTAGTTCAGCACATATGTCCTTTGTTCACATAGTGAACTTTATATTGTCATTGGAAAAAGATTATCGCTCACTACTTTGAAACCATTTTAAAACCAATTTTGTATCGTTAATGTACAGTAGACCTCCTCCGGAAGTTATGACGAAACCTACCTTACATATTTTATGAAGTTGCCTTCATATTGATTCTTCTAGTATAAATATGTTCCAGTTGTCATTCACCAATATTAACATACCTCTCACATTTATCGTCGAAGAAATGAGAATGATGTATTGATTATTTATTAATATATGTGTAGCTATAAAACTCTTGCAACTCAGTAACTAGGTGTTAATTTGTCTGCCTAGTCTCCGTTACTTTTAGTACTACTTATCTGTTCTATTCGATTGTAAAACTTCGGGAGGAATTAAAAGCTTGCTAGTGGAAAGGTTAAGTGGTGTAATCATTAAGCATTCAGTGAAGGTACGTATGAACACCACTACTGATGATCGACTGCAAATTAATGTATATATTTTTGGTTAAAAGCTCTAGTCCTTATTAGTTTTAAAAATGCTGATAAACATTTAGGTTCTTTAAGTATAGTTTGATAGCGGCTAGCTGTGGAATACAGGAGGTACATTTCCTCCTATTTAAGACTCCTCAGCTGGATATACCTGCATTTGTTGTTTTTTCACACCGGCACCTAGTACTTTTCGCTTCAGACGACTAACGGGTTACACACCATAACACTGTGTCCAGATCACCACTTGTTTGTGCAATGAGGATGAATTTCGATTCATTTGTAAAGTTGTTTGAATCTTCTTGTTGTTATTAAGATATTCAACCGATCAGTATCTCTTTGCATATGTGCAGCTTCAGTGGATTGTTTCGTTAGCATCATCAAGAAATATAGATTTTAAACTGAGTTTGACAGTGGTTAACAGAGGATCGCTTATGACTTAATGGAACTATCAAGATCTTCCACTCAACCTCTGTACATAAGCTAAAAGATATTAGTCAACTGAGGACCTTGAAATCAACAACGAAAAGATTCAAACAATCCTTACAAGCTAATTACAACAAAGAATTAGTTTGAGAAAACTTCATAATAATCACAAACTTCGTCAGTCTTAATAATCACTTCATTTTTCTACATGTTTCACACACTTAAATATAAATACTTCTTAAAAACACAATAAGATTTTAATACATCTCGTAAAGTGCTACTGACTCCTATATCATTGGTCTATGTGTTTGAATTCAATCCATTATCTTTGGTGGATAATTACCTAACACTTAATACGATTCAATTCCATTGGTCATTGTATTTCGCTGAAACTATGAGGATTTGTTCTGGAAATTGGTCACTAATGAACACATAATTGTTATCAGTAGATGAAATCTGTCAAGACTGTTAAATATAATTGGAATTTTGAACCAACCACCACAAACTAAGAATTAATGGATCCCCTTTATATCCTAGTACGTGGAAACAATGAAAGACAGTTGTTCAGTACAGCAAGCCAAATGAAGGTAGACATGTAGTAATTTTATTTATACATTAATAATGAATATATTATTCTAAGGCGTTCATTAATAATCGAATGAGGAGTCCCACAATAGGACGAAATGGCCGTCCAGTGCTTCCAGGTTTTCTATGGTGGTCTAACTGCAATTGACTCATGATTTCAATTATGAAAATACTGAAATCTCCATGAAACCCCTTTTGATTATTTCAATGTTTGAAATTACATCGTTTACAATTTTAAAACAAGTACATTAGTATAATAAACAGAGATGGATGATAGCTAACAGTGAAATCGTTTTATTTACGACTCGTTAGCTGAATATCCCTGAATCCAAGTTAGTTAGGAACAATCGAATGTATTTAAGCACAAATTACAAACTCTCTTACTAAGATCTGATAACCATACAGCAAACAGTTAATTTGCAAAGTAACAATCAATTGTCTCAATCTTCACTGTGCCTTCTGCAAATATCAATCCATCTTCTCTAATTTCATTGTTTGTGCATTTTCCTGTCAATTGCGCTTCATTTCAGTTCTTTCCTTATCGTTGTTCTGCCAAAATACATTCTATGTCTGACCACCACCATATACTACTTATGCGGATATAAGTAGATTACACCACAGTAGTATCATTCACTTCAAACGTCATTACATTATCTATTTAATTAATCCCAAAATAGGATGTAAACGCTCATCTTGATTTCCATGATTTAACCATTTTCATCTTTGCTTATAATACTTGTAACTGAAGAAAAATATCGAAGCCATCCGCACACAATTCACAAATACCAATAGCATACTAAATTAATTGCAGTCATTAAACATCAATAGAAAGATCCTAGTAATCAACATAACAACATATATATAATTAAGTCATCATTCAATATGTACAATGATGAAATCAGAAGGGGTTTTGTGGAGATTTCAGTATTTTTAAGAGTTGAAATCATGAGTCAATTGAAGCTAGACCACCAATGAAAAACCTAGAAGCACTGGACGGCCAACTCGTCTTATTATGGGACTCCTCAGTAGTGCGCATCCACGATCCCGCACTCGCGAGATTCAAACTCAGGACCTACCAGTCTCGCGCCAGAGCACTTAAAACCGATAGACCACTGGGTTTGAATCTCGCGAGTGGGGAATCGTGGATGAGCACTGCTGAGGAGTCCCATAATAAGATGAAACAGCCGTCTAGTGCTTTCAGGTTTTCCATTGGTTGTCTAGCTTCAATTGATTCATGATCTTAACTATGAAAAATAATGAAATCATTTTATTTACGACTTGTTAACTGGATATCTCTGAATCCAAGTGAATGTTCACTTTGTAACTTGAACCCAGTACCTTTCACTTCAATAGGAAGATCCAAGTAATCAGCATAGCAACATACATCATCATTCCATATTTACAATTATGTCATCATCAGAATAATAATAATTTTATATATTAAAAATAATTTAAAAATCATAAATATTATTATTACCAATGATTATTTTTATTTAATAAAATCTGGTTGGTTAAAAATGAAGAGGATAGCCCACGCTTATAATAATAAGAGACAAAAAAGGTTTTTCCCCTTATATTATTTCACATGTACATTCTTCTACATATATAAATATACATGTATATTCCAGTTAACTCAATCGTCTATATTCTACATTAACATTATTTTTATACCGAAAAAATTCCTTAGGTTTTTTCACCAAAAAAAAAACAACAAAACAAAAGAATAAAAAAAATATAAAAAAAGAAAAAAAATCTGTCATATTTACTCACCTCTTATGAATTATTGACTATATATATATAACAACTGTGACAGAGTATTTAAACCATAGAAACACAACAGTTACCATTCAATCTAATTGAATAATTAAGTAGTATAAATTAAATCATTCTCATTTCTTAATTATTATTATTATTATTATTATTATTATTACTTTTTCGTGTTTTCTTTTCTTTTTCTTTTGTTGTTGTTGTTGCTAAGCACATTATTCCATTCATAGTTTGATTACAGAATAAAAAATAATCAAAATTAAAAAAAAAGAAAAATGTTTCATCCAAAATCTTCAATTATTATATCAAATAAATTTATTTTAATGATTGGAATTGTTTTAATGTTTAATATTGAAATAAATGGATTAGGTAAGTTAATTTTTAAAAGGTATTTATTATCATAATTATTATTATTATTATTATCAGAAGGGGTTCTTTTTGTGGAGATTTTAGTATTTTCATAATTGAAAGGATGAGTCAATTGAAGCTAGACCATTAAGGAAGACCTGAAAGAACTGGACAGCCGTTTCGTCCCATTGTGGGACTCCTCAGTAGTGTGCATCCTCGCCTCGCGAGATTATTATAAGCAAAGATGGATAGTGATTAGCAGGGGAATACAGTTTGATGTACGTTTTGACCTATTTGGGACCGGTCAGCTAGAAGTACCTGTATTTGAGATTTGATGTTTACTCTGGGACTCCAATCCAGTATCGTTCGCTTGAAACGTCATTACGTTATTCACTCAGCTACTTAGTTCTGATAGCCACTTGCTTGTGCAATGGGGTGAATAAAGTGACTCTAATTTCTTGGTGATTTATATATGTATATATGGATATAAGTTGATCTGATTGTGTCATGTAATATACTTTTATTTTTTTTAAAAATTACTACAATTTTCAGAAATCTCCATTCTGATAATAAATATCATATGCTCATTAGGGATTCGCTTCAAGTGATATTTTTTGAAATTCTAGTAAAAAGCCGTGACCATTATAGTTCAGTGGTATCTATTGTAGAGGCAGTTATTCACAGAAGACAATGGTGAATGATTGTGTAATATCATGGATTGATTGAAATTAGATATTTACATCGTTAGATACCAACCCAGTAGTCTAGAGTTTAAGCGTTCACGCACGAAACCGAAGGTCCTTAGTTCGAGTCCCTTTGTTGCACGATCGTGGATGTGCACCAGTGAGAAGTCCCATATTAGCACGAAACTGCCGTGCAATCCTTCCAGGTTTTCCATAGTGTTCAATCTTTAATCGATTCATGAATTTAACTACTAAAGAATTACTACAATATCCACAAACCCGTATTCTGATATTACTTTCATTTTGTTAAGAAAAAAGTATTCATATTTGAATATGACAGTTCATTTCACAGAACAATCAGTTCGGCAAATAAAATGGTAAATATAAATTCAAGAAAAAATGAAAGAAAATATTAAATTACCCATCTATCCGTCAATAATTAGTTGACATTAATATCAATTCACAATTAGATTCCCGAGTCGATCTAAGCTGAAACCTTCATTGAAAACCTGGAAGTACTAGATGGTTGTTTAGTTCTAATATGGAACTTCTCAGATGGTCTAGTTTAGATCGAATCGTGAATTCAATAGTGAAAATATTAAACTCTTTACAAGTCCCTATACTGATAACAAATGATAAACATCATTCTATTTGTCACTTAAAAGCATTTTCTCTATCTCTCTTAACAACTATTAACATATAGTTGATTCAATTGACATTACAATTCGGTCTTTAATAATAATGAAGCGAACGAGAACACAAGTGGGAACAATCGAATGTATTTTATTACAAAATTACAGAACATCTTAGAAAAGTCTAAGAACCATACAGTAAATACTAAATTTGCAAAATGTCAATCAATCATCTCACACTTCACTGTTCCTCCATTTCCACACACCAATCATTCTCTGTTCTAGTTCTCTTTTCTTCGATCTTCTGAACTTTCTGCCGTCAGGCATTTCACTTTCTATTGATGATACATACTACTTATATCTGTCGATATCAGTAGCACACACCACAAGAAGAGAAGAAAATAAAACAATTTTATCAATTCATTATTAGTTCATTTAATCATCTTTATTATTTATTTTAGCTTTACAAAATGATGGATTACTATTGAAAGATTTAAAGTTTACAAGGCCATGCCCTGAAAAAAACTATCGATTTCATAATGGTAAATAATTTGATTTTGATTTTTATTTTTGTGTGGTATATTTGTAAACGTTTTGAGTTAAAGTGGTAGGGGGGGTATATATTATGGAAATTATTGATAATTTCATTTTGACGAACCTACCATGTCTATACATACACCAGTCTTTTTTCGGTTGACAATTGTAATATCATAATGATAGATTCATAGTTATAGACTTTTAAAGGTAATGTTTGTCGAATATAGTTGTAATTTGGTTAGATATTTCCAGTAATTGACTATTGTCAGTTGTGGTAAGTGTCAAACGTCCAAAAACATTATTATCACTATTATTATTGGTTGAAGTTAGACATTAACACCGTTTGGGTGATGGCATGCTCAGTAGTCTAGAGGTTAGGCGTTAGCGCACAAGATCAACAGGTTCTTTCTTGAAATCCCGCGAGCAGGATCGTGGATGTGTACTGCTGAAGAGTCTCATACTATGACGAAACTGCGGCGCAGTGCTTCTAGGTTCCCTATGGTGGTCTGGCTTTAATTGATTCATGAGTTCAACTATAAAAGTACCATTATTATTGTTAGTAGTAGTAGTAGTAATGTTGTTATCGTTCAGTTCTATATTACCATTCAATAAAATCTTGGTCGCTAAAGGTTATTTACGTAAGTATTCTTCAAATTACGTGACTACAATTTACAAATGATAGCAACAACAAAAAAAAACAATAATAGAATTCCGATATTATGTAATTATTATCTAATTACTATCTTGTTTACATTATGCCGATTAACATCTGTTTATTTGATCATTCTAATAATAGGATTATACCAAACAACAATTTGTAGGCGGAATATTATCCCTTAATGTAATGTGTATTATTTATAGGAAGACAAACAAGCAAACAAACAAACAAACATAGAAACAAACAAACCTAAAATGCATATTCAGTAACTTTGATTAGTACAACCATGACAAAAATAACAATAACAATATTGACAATGGAAACAGAACTATATATAGAGAGATTAGAGACTGACCAGTTACAGTCCTAATACATCCATGGGAAGATTCAAAACAAACAATACTAAATGAATTTATATAGATTACTGTTTATTCAATATCAGTTATAATTATCATTGTATACAGATCGCCTCTGAATACTTTGTATAGGGAAGTAATAGACTACTTTATATATTACACTATTGTATATTAATTGTCATGGTAACAATATTTTAGCCAATATTTAAGTTCAGGATATGAATATAAATACTGAGACCTTTGTATACGGTATACTATTCAACGAACTTGATTAATGTTACGTAATCCTAGTGTTATGTTTATTCTAAATAATGACATATGTATTACACGTAAAAGGTAGGCGTAAAATAAAAGGGTTTTCACTATTTACATCTTTGTAATTATTTCATTGTTTGGTTTAGAATACTGCATTGTTTCCAATGCTAATTATCATACGTTTCTGATAGAGTTTTGTTCTCTGAGCTGGATGGTTTGGTTGTGGAGCTTTCATCGTCCTTCTGAACGACATCATCAGCACAAACTTCGGGTTTCATATAATTCCAACTTGTATAAATCATAATTAATGATATAGTTTACCACGTTTGTGAAAATCTTAAAAAATTTCATATTTCACATACAGGAATGATCTTAGCTGGAAAACTATCGAACAAAAGGAAGCATTGAACATCTCATTCGTCACAGTATCACACTCCTCAATAATAACCATCTAATCGACATGCAACAGTCATGTGAATGAAATCCACACAAACGTCAAAATACTCACCAAACAACTACAATTATAGTAATTATGATGATATTCTTACACTCATTAATGATTAAGTTGTAGATGTGATTGAACGAGTTCTGAGTAGAATTTGAGACTAGAGGAATTTAACCATGAGCGATGTGAGATGGATAGTTATCGACCATATGTATGTGATGGAAAATGGTCTCACATTGTCACATCTCGATGAAGTCGAACATATAGACGATAGTATATAAACTGTGTAGTGTGAAAACGGAATGGTTGAGTGTGAATGATTGGATCATATTGTGAGTGTGAAGTTGTGAAGGAATGCGTGATATGATGAAACAGTTATTTGATGGTTTTCAGTTTTCGACGATTGCCTAACTAAGATCATTCGGTGATGTGAAATGTGAAAACTGAATAATCTTCACAAGATTTTGTATACTGCTATTAGTATAATATATTACATAATCATACTTACACAATCCTCCCTTTTAAAATCTTAATAGATTTGTATTAATTAAACTAGGAGGTGTTGTATTGATTGTAGAGTGCTTGGAAAACCTGGATGCGCACTCTTGAGGAGTCCTACAATAAAGCAAAACGGCCGTCCAGTGCTTCCAGGTTTTCCATAGCCCCGAAATGCCGTGGAACGGCCGAGAGTGGGGAGAGTCCGCTCTCTCTCTCTCCAAATGCTTTCACATGGCTACGTGTATGTAGCCTCCACCAGAGAAGTCCTACTCAATGCCTTCTCGTGACATTACTGTTGTTCACAAAATTGAGAGAACGATAAGCGAAGGTCCGGCGCTTTGACTGGGTTGATGGACACGGAGAGTCCATCTAGGGGAGTTGGAAAACCCTGATTCCAAACCAATGGTGCACATGGGCTCCAGTATCCTGAGGGAACTAATGGAGTATGAACCAATCGTTGGTCACTGGCTACCATGGGACTGCATTTCCTCAAGATGCTCCACTGTCTTGTGGATTAGACCTTTGAATTCCACCACAGTGGTCTCGACGATAGCCCCCTTAGAAAACCACCTGCTTCAGTTTGGGCACCCGGGCAGTATCACATCCCTCACACAAATCAAATGAGATTTGTGCGGCGCATATATATCTGGTGTTTCCGTGTACCAATATTTATGTGTTTAAATAAATAAATAAATAAGGTTTTCCATAGTGGTCTAGCCTTAATTGACTCATTAATTCAACTATTAAAAGTTTAATGTTCGACTTTTTCCGATATCATATTGTATCTAAGTACTTTTATTGAATTCATTCTTTAAAAGTTCATTTATGAATTCATTAGTTTGTTTTAAATCCTAATAGTACCTTCTTCCTTTCTTTTTTTGTTTATTATCTCTTAGCAACTGGAAATTTTATGTGCGTTGTACCAACAGCTAAAAAATGTTTTGAATTATGTCAACAATTAAGTTGTAATGAATGGTATTTTATGAGTTTTGTACCATCTGGTAGTGAAGAAATTAAAAAATATCATCGTTGTCGTTGTTTCCCTGAATATCATATGTGTTTTTATAATTCAGTACCAAGAAGATATCGTGATTTTGAATAATTCTTTTTATTATATAATCATTTTGTTTTGTGTGTAAGTGTGTGTGTGTGTGTGCAAATGTGTGTGTGTTAATTTAAAAACAATTGAAAGCATTTATCAGTCAAAAAAATAACTACTGAAGAAGACTTTGATCGCTTTCATTTTAACTGTGATTTGACTACTATAAAACTTTCATATATATATATATTTATATGTTACACCTAGTTCTTCATCATTTCATTCCAATAAACTATTATTATTATAAGATTACTTCAAGTTGATTCAAACAAAGTGCAAAATGATTCCTTTCTATATTAGAATACTATACTATTATACATATATGAAGATCTAAATATATACTGTTCAAGTGATGATTTCCTCTTCTTTTTTTTATTCATGATCCTTTCTTCTTTGTTGTTGTCGTGAATTGTGTTGTGTATTGTTTTATGTGTTTTTCTATTTAAGTAGTATCGAATAAAATGATCTCAAATAAAGATACATAGATATATATGTACGTACATATAAACTTTTCTTTCTTTTCATTGTTCCCTTCAATTTTTATTAATCTATCCATGATTGTGAAGTGTATTCATTTAGATTATTAATGTTTCAATACTAGATATTCTTAATATATATATAACCTAATGAATACCCAATTGTTGATGAAGGTTACTTATAAGTAGTAGATAATATAATTAGTAAATAAACAAAAAGAAAAAAAAATATTGAGAAGATATGAAAATTAAAGAAAAATAACAAAAATAAAAAGATATATAATTCATTGCGGAAGGTACTAGTTTCGAGTCCCAGAGTGAATATTAACTCTGAGATGAAGGTACATCCAGCTGACGAGTCCCAAATAGGACGAAACGCGTGTCAAACTGGATTTCACTGCTAGCTACTATCCATCTTTACTTATAAAGATAAATAATGTTTTCAAATAGATGTGAAAAATTAAAAAAAATTGCTGAATGATGAGTGAATATATCTAGGTTACCCAAAAAATAATTAATAAGTACTCTCTCATAGGATTTCAATGTAATTGCTTGATTAAATTAGATTATTTCCAGATATTATTATTTAGTCAATTTATGTAACATCTGAGTCAAATGTTGATTATTATTATCATTAGTAAACTATTTCATGTGAATTGTTACTATGGACTCGAACTTATTCAAATCTAATAGTAATAGTGTTTATAAATCGTTTAAGGGTATAATGTTATGTTGGTGTTGTAGTTTGAAACTAACATTGATATAGGATAAAATTTCAGATATTTCAACAAGATAAATGTTAACCGCTAGATAGTAGTGTTTTTATTTTAACTCATTAACTTAACTAATATTATTCAGTTTTTTGATTGAGATCATGAATAATTTGATTTTAGACCATCTTTAAAAACCTGGAAGCAATTGTAGGACAATCCCGCTCACGAAGTTCGAACTCGGAACTTTTGGTAACACGTGCGAACGCCTAACCTCTAGACCATTGACCTGGCCGTCATCCAACAGTATTAATACCTAATCTCAACCAATTTACGAAGCAACAGTCCAGTGCTTCCAGGTTTTCAATGGTGATGTAAAATCAATCGATTCATCACCCTAATAAAAAAACTCAATAATCTTTGTAACCCCATACTGATAAAATTGTTCAACTCATTCAGTTATTTTTCAAATTTACCCTTTAAATTTAAGTCTTGATGATTTTAATTCGTCTAATACTTGACTAGAATGTTCCAATCTTATTCTGAAGAGCTGTATTTAGATCGATTCAACAATGAGTTATGCTAGACTAAGTAGAATGGCGAATACAAGCTAAATACTCTTTGAACTAAATTGTCACGAAATTTGTAAATGTATCATATTTGAAACTAATAGATAAATGAAATGAATCAATGATGATTTTCAAAAGAATTTGTTCCATTTATTTTAATAGCTTCTAGTTTATGACAAGCATTCATTCGAATATATTTGGTTAGCCATTAGGGGGGGTCATTTAACATAATAATTTACAGAAGTATGTATAATTCCTCGGCGTATGCTCCTCCACGGTGGGTAACAAGCACGTTCTAAACAAATCGATGTATAATACCTGATACCATTAGGTATTAATGATTTATCAAAAATAATAAATAATTATCAGTATGTGAATTTGTGAAGATTATAGTATTTTTCATGTTGAATTCAAGAGTCGATCTAAGCTAGACCATCAGTGAAAACTAGGGTGAATGGGCTGTGCTGAAGAGTTTTACACTAGGACGAAACAGCCGTCCAGTGTTTTTTTCAGATTTCCAATGATTGTCTAGCTTAGATCGACTTGTGTATTCAACTGTTAGTAAATAATTATTTATTACATATTATTTCCAAGAGTATTATTCATTCAATTCGCTTCTGTATTCTAGTAAATATTCTTCATAAATAATTTTACTCAGTTTATTTATTTCTTTAAACACATAAATACTGGTACAAAGGGGTACCAGATATATATGCGCCACAAAAATCTCATTTGATTTGTGTGAGGTATGTGATACTACCCAGGTGCCCAAACTGAAGCAGGTGGTTTTCTTAGGGAGCCACACTCACAGCCTTTGAACTAAAGGTCTGATCTACAAGGCGATGGAGCATCGTGAGGAGATGCAGTCCCATGGTAGTCGGTGACCAACAATTGATTCGTACGCCATTTGTTCCCTCAGGATACTGGAGCCAGTTCATGTGCACCATTGGTTTGGAATCAGGGTTTTCCAACTCCCCCAGATGGACTTTCCGTATCCACCAACCCGGTTGAAGCGCCGGACATTCGCGTTTCGTCATCTCAATTTCGTAAACAACAGTACTGCCACGAAAAGGCATTGAGTAGGACTTCTCTGGAAGAGGCTATATACACGTGGCCATGTGAGAGCATTTCGAGAGGGAGGGCGGAATCTCTCCACTCTCGGTGGTACCAAGGCATCTTGGGGCTATTTTACTCAGTACTAATTAATGAAGTTTTTGTTAGGATGATAGATGCCATAAATTTGAAATCAAGTATCTTATTACGTTTAATGAAGAAGTTATTGAAACATCCGGCTTTATTTTTCAGTCGCATTTGGGTTTAGACTGACTGGAAGATGGATATCTGAACAAGTTGGAAATAGTAAACTATTCTTCCCTATCTGTCACCATTGTATCATTCAATATCTCGTAACATGATTTTTATATTAGATGTATTGGAAAAAAAATGATGTAAACCATTATTTGGAGTATTCATTATATTATCAATTGATTTCACTATTGGGATTTGTGGAGATTACAGTATTTTCAAAGTTGAATTCACTAGTCGATCTAAGCTAGACCACTATTGAAAATCTGGAAGCACATGTGCTCACTACCGATTAGCTTCAAGATAGGTTTCCTAAAGTTATAGTGGGAAGTTGGGACATCGAAACTATAATTTCTTGACAAATCAATCTTATATAAGATATCAAGTCTCGGATTTTGGAGCGAAATTCACCCATTCATTTGGATAAACAGATTTTCGGCATTAGAGCTGATGTCAGTTCGTGATGAAAACCTTAAATTTAATTCCTAACCTTTATTATTCACTGTAAATCATAATTCCTATTCCTCAAGCAGGTTTATAACCCTCATCTCGTCTTGATTATTAGGTGTACACTCTCAAAGGTCGTCCATAGATTATAGTCTCACCACCGTGACCAGTGGAGTCCAGTCAGTGTCGGGTGGAGACAGTTATCCACTTCAGACAAGGAATGAAGGGTTGCGCAAAAACATGAATCAATTTAGGTTAAACATTAACACCGTTGGATGCTGGCTCAGTAGTGTAGAGGTCAAGAGTTCAAGCGCGAGATCGAAGGTCCTGAGTTCGAGTCCCCTTAGTGCGGGATCGTGGATGTGCGCTACTGAAGAGTCACACAATAAGACGAAATGACCTACCAGGGCCTCCAACATAACCTTACAATTCACTGAAAAACGAATAGATAATATTGATTCCTTTAAAAGGTTTCCTCAACTGTCGAAATCGGTAATCAACCAGGGAGATCAACTGATTGGGAATCAAGATTTAGATTTGTATAGAACAAAGGTCAAGATAAGATGATAAACCATAATGACATCAAGATGTAGAAACCGATCGTATTTAATAGAGGAGTATTAATAATCATTTTTGATTGGAAGTAAAACATAAAATCATTTCTGTAAACATTAAAAATAATAGGGTTAAGTGTAAGGTGAAATTAATGTTTAGCAACACAATACAGGGTATTAAGAAAGTCTGAAGTAACATCTAGTACATAGGATACTATTCTCCATTGATGAATTGCTATTAGACTAAATGTCGAGGGGAAGTGGTGAACAGAGATTTCGTTTTGATTGCTTCTGTATACTCAGTGCTTCAACAGTAAATCTTATCAGTAAGCTATGTAGTGATATACTCATCAAGATTGCAGACAAAAGTTGTGAAAAAATGTTATGTAACAGGAAAAAAACATAGATAGTTTTCTTTTGAATAACTCTCGGAGAGCTATTTGATCACCAATTTCACAAACGATCAGCTCATTTTGATTTATAAAAGAACTAAACAACAAGATATTAGATTAGAAGCGGTTTTGGGGGGAATTCAGTATTTTCATAGTTGAAATCATGAGTCAATGAAGCTAGA
>NC_031495.1:2691979-2723550 GCF_000237925.1 Schistosoma mansoni
TTTCGAGAGTGCGGTATCGTGGATGCGCCACTGCTGAGGGAGTCCCATAATAGGGGACGAGTTCGCCGTCCAGTACTTCTAGGTTTTCCATGGTGATCTAGCTTCAATTGACTCATGATTTCAACTATGAAAAAACAAGATGTTAGTTACTGTTCGATGATTGATTATCCACAGACTATTACTCACCACATTTAGATCAATATGTAGACAACTAATTACATGATTGGATAAAGATACTAAATAAGTTTATCAAAATAAAATGTTAATTGAGTGTTTTCTTTATTCAGTTTTCTTCATAATTCCAGTGAAACGTACAAGCATGAGACAAAATCATCATCATATGTTAATGGATTGAAGATATGATTGAGTGCACGCTTTCTTGTGAATGTGATTATCTAAACTAAATTACAAATTACTACGTTATTTTAAATTCACTTGACATGGTTCGCTTGTATCTTCCTACTATTGTTTAGAACTTCAATTGATCAGTCTCTTGTTGGCATATGTATATCCTTGTCTGATTGCTTCGATATTGCCTTAAGTCACAAGCTGACGAGTCTCAAATAAGACGAAACGGGAGTCCTGGATTCCGCTACTATCCATCATCCATCTCTGCTTGTAATGCTTGTGACTTAAAGTAATATCGAGGCAATTTACACAGTATGCACATACATACCAATAAAAGACTGATCAATTGAAGTCCTAACACAACAATGGGAAGATACAAACAAACAATACCAATTGAATTTAAACTTCACCCATTGCACAAACAAGTGGCTATCACAACTCAGTTGTTAAGTAGATAATGTGATGGCATTTGAAGTGAATGATACTGGGTTCGAATTGAGGAGTGAACATCAACTCTGAGATGCAGGTATATCCAACTGACGAGTTTCAAATAGGACGAAACGTTTGTCGTGGATTCCACTGTTGACCACTATCCATCTTTATGTTATTTTAGTATTATTATCGTCATGGTGATTAAATTGTTTCTTTTTTTCCTCACTTTTTCTTCTCTTCCCTTATATTTATAATTACCCATTTTATTTCTATCATCAGTGTTGTTATTTGTCTCTACTATTATCTTTATTGCACCTTTCTCCTTCAGAAAAAAAGAGAAAAAAGGAGAAAAGAAAAAACGTTCCATATTTCTGTTTAGGCAAATTTTTTTTATTTTTCAAAATAAGTTTGTTGTTTTTTTCTCTGTTAGGTAGTAACTATTTCATTCTATAATGAACTTTTATACATTAGCTTATAACAGTTAACGTTGGTTGGCAAGAGTATAACATTCCTTTCCTATATGTATATATGATGATGATGAAGTCTATTATTTGTAGTCAAGATCAAGATTTTTAGTATCTAAGTAATTAACGATTAACGTACACTGAACTAAATAGTAAAGGTATGTACTTGTCTATCTATTATCTAATATAAATGTATTTTCTATGTATCATTCTATTATTATGTTGTATTATAAAAATACCTAAAATATGATAATTAATAATGAAAGATCTAAGGAGAATATAAGCATTTAAATACAAATAGTTTCATTATTGTATAGTTGATGAAGTTCTTATATAACATTAGTTATTATTAGATTTAATTCAACATTCCTATGTAATATAGTAATGAAATTATGAGTCATTTGAAGATAGAATACTATGGAAAACCTGGAAGTACGAGACGGCCAACTCGTCCCATTGTGAGACTCCTCAGCAGTGCGCATCCATGATCCCGCCTCACGAGATTTGAACCCAGGACCTGTCAGTTTCGTGTGCGAACGCTTAACCACTAAACCATTGAGCTGGCCGGCATCCAACGGTGTTAATGTCTAACTTCAACTAGTTCACGAAGTTGAGCAACCGATCACCATTGCCGTCAGTGAGTTGATATCTCATAACAGACCTGGATGAACTCCGCTGGTCACCGCTTCTCACTAGAACTCCAGGAAATATTTCTTGAAATCAGTTGCTAGTGATTATTTTATAAATGTTAAGCTCTCCAATTATCTATACTGTTAAATAAGTAATATTAAGACTCATGAAAAAAAACACTTCAGTTAGTTAAACAATCGAAAGGGTACAAGTTCATACAAGTATCCATTATCTATTTTCTGGTTTATATTGTCATGTATATTAATCAGTTTGAGAAAGTAAATTATGAATATTTATCATTTTAAATTGTATAGAATGTATAAACAGTATCTATGATACTTGAACAGATTAAATTAAGTGTTATACAATTCAAGTTAACTTTTATAACGTATATGATTCCTTAAATTGTTTCTTTTTTTCTTAACAGATCACATCTACTTTCTATTATGGACGTACCCTGGAATAGCCGAGAGTGAAGAGAGCCCACCCTCTCTTCCTCTGTCTCAAAACGCTCTCACATAGCCATGGGCATACAGCCTCTGCCAGGGAAATCCTACTCACTGCCTTCTCGTGATGGGGGTGTTCTTTAACAGATTGATAGGACGAAAAGAGAATATCTGGCGCATTAACCGGGTTGGTGGATACGGAAGATTCACATAAGGGAGTTGAAAAACCATGATTCCAAACCGATGCTGCACATGGGCTCCATGATCCTGAGAGCACAAAAGGCATATGAACCTATCGTTGGTCACTGGTCACTATTGGACTGCATCTCCTTACGTTGCTCCACTGCCTTGTGGATTAGACCTCTAGCTAAAAGGCTCCGTGTGTGGCCCCCTAAGGAAACCATCTGCTTCAGTCTAGGCACCCGGGCATTGTTATATCCCTCACACAATTGCGTGGCGCATATATATCTTGTCCCCCCTTATAACAGTATGTGTTCAAATAAATAAATACAAACTACTATGAATAAATATTTAATTATTATAGTAGAGAAAAATTTGAGTAAAGTTATTAACTTCACCGAGTGTATTATTAAATCATGTTGACGTTGAATCAGACAATCATTATTATTATGTTAAAATATCGGTAAACAAATTCTTTCAGATTATTGTTTTTTATTGACTATGGTCTTGAGAATGAGAATAAATAAATTGTACCTGCCTCATTTACTATAAAGTCTAGTATTACCATATTGACAGTTTAGTATGCATCCAAGAAGGTTTTGAACCGGTAATTTAATAATCGGGTTAGAATTTACAAAGAAACTATACACAAATGGAGTCTTCTACATAGGCATTGGCAAATTAAACCATGAAGTAATTTCTCAGAACCAATGAACCTTGATCATTTGCAAGAATGTAACAAGTCAAAATTACTAATCATTAAAGTCAGTTTAGTCATAGTCATAGGCAATGGAGAACCTGACACATGTACATCTTTTCAAGTTCCTGTGACATATTAGCTCAATGAGATAAAATTATTCTAAGATCAGTCCCAAAGTAGTAATAGTTACAATATCAGTAACAATTAAGTATCGAAAAAGAAAAACAGGCATAAAGAAATTATTGAACTCAAGTTCTTAAGAAGAGAAAAGAGTGGGAGGTGTACCTATGCCGTTGATATTGACTTTGAGATATATCATCCAAAGCCCCCCCCCCAACTACTGGTTACGATTATCACGCGGACCACAACCAAATATAAAGTCAATGCAGTGGTATTCGTTATCAAATATTATATATGTAGTCACTAAGCACTGTTTGGTGGGCCCTTTATTATTCATGATTGTCATACACAACTAACTTTATACTGATAGTCAAAAGATGCGAAAGGCAAAAACTGAACCCATGAATTTTAGGTTGTAAGTAAGATCCCTAACTGCAGTATGGTAAATATATCATTGTTTGTGACACGTAAATATAAGGTATTGTTTATGAACGATAATACAGTATCTATTTCATACCCTTAAGAATGAGTCCTGATTATCAGTTTTCGTGCTGAAAAGAATTTCAAGCCATGCTTTCCAGTGGTAATCGTTTTCTAACTACACTTTGTCGCTAATCGGAAATTATAAACAAGACGTTTACATAGTAAAATTCAGGAATTTTGGATTGCATATCAACCTTTTATTTACAGATACGATTAACTATTATGGTACTAAAAGTTATTGCTTACCTGAAACGTACAAATAAAACTTGCGTGAAGTAAAACATAAATCATTTATAGTCACGAATATGGACTTGACATTCCCGACACGTACGCTTCAAATGAATTTTTTCTAAAAATATGATTAAGGTACATAAGATAGTTTATAATAAATCTCCATGAACTGATGTAATTTTTCACCGATATACATCAATTCAGTGAACACCTTCCGAGGGTTAAATACATAAACCTTTTTTTTCTTTTAGCATTGTTTGTTTGAATCTTCCCATAGATGTGATAGGACTGCAACTGGTCATTCTCTAATTGACATATGTGCATACTATGCGTATTGCCTCGATATAGCCCTAATTCACAAGCATGGTAAGCAGAGATGGATAGTGGCTAACAGTGGAATCCAGGACGCCCGTTTCGTCCTATTTGGGACTCACCAGCTGGATTTACCTGCATCTCAGAGTCGATGTTCACTCTGGGACTCGAACCCAGTACCCTCGCTTCAAACGCCATCGCGTTATCCACTCGGCCACTGAGTCCTGATAGCCACTTGCTTCTGCGATGGGGTAAAGTTTAAATTCATTTAGCATTGTTTGTTTGAATCTTCCCATCGATATGTTAGGACTGCAACTGGTCAGTCTCTTTTGCTTCTTTTCTAAGTTAATAAAGCTGTATTTAAAACTGATAGAAAGCAAGTTCTAATAAAACGAATAATTGTATTAATTTCAATAGTTGAGATCATGAATCAGTTGAAGCTATACCTGGAAGCCTTGGACGGCAAATGAGTCCCATTGTGGGACTCCTCAGCAGTGCGCATCCATGATCTCGCCTCGCGAGATTCAAACCCAATACCTATTAGTTTCGCGCGCGAGCGTTTAACCTCCAGACCACAAAGCTGGCCGACATCCAATGGTGTTAATGTCTAAATATTTGTTAATTTGCAAAGTTGATTAGTTGGATATTAGAAAAAACCATAGGAAATTATAATTATTTCTCTGTATTGCTAAGTAGTCAATCTTTGTTATTATAAGTGAATTTCGGTAACATCAATGAATGGGTTTTTTTATGAGTAGGCTGTTTATTTGTCTATTCTATGTAAACGTCTGTAAATCTATTAGAAATGTAAAGCTGATGTTTAGAATGAATAGACGTTTGTTGACAAAGGAAAATAACTTTATACTTGATTGAATTACAATACAAAGATGATCATTTCTAAATAAAAGCCTGGATAAATATGTAGATCAAATCAATGAGTTAGCATAATCACACCAGTAAACACAAACTAGAATATCTTCAACTGAAATTTGTTATCAGTATGAAGATCTGCGGAAACTATAGTATTTTAAAGTTGAATTGACGAGTCGATTTAAGTTTCATCATCACTGAAAACCTGGAAGAACTGGATGGCCGTTTCGTCTCAGTTTGTGACTCTTCAGCGATGTGCACTCATGATCCCACACCAAGGGGACTTGAGCCCAGAATCTTCAGTCTCGCACAAAAACTCCCAACCTCAGGAGTACTAAGTAGTCTAGGGTTTAGGACAGTTATTCATTTCAGACAATGGACGAAGGGTTGCGCAAGATCATCGACCTATTGAAGTTAAACAATAACACTATAGGATGTCGGCCCATTGGTTTAGAGGTTAAGCGTTAGCGCGCGGGATCGGAGGTCCTGGGTTCGAATCCCTTCGGTGTAGGATGATGGGTGCACGCTGTTGAGGAGTCACATAGTGGGACGAAACAACCGTCCAGTGCTTTCAGGTTTTCAAAGGTGGTGTTGCTTAGACAGACTCATAAATTTAGCTGTTGACGTTTATTAGTTATACAACAGTCATGAGAATAACGATAAAGTTTAAGAAATAATAGCTAGATTACACTACTCAAAGTTTAGTAATATAACGGAGTTACATTCACCATCACTGTCAAAATACTGACAAGTATCATATATGTAAATATATAAAAATATCTTTTACCATTCTTTATCCTTCATTTACAGTCCCAAGTAGAAAATATTAAACTATGAATACCATCAGCAATAGAAGTACATCTTTAGCTATCAAGTTCTCTTTCACTTATTAGTTTCAATACATCAATATCGTTGTGCTAATAGTGTAGTAAACAAGAACACGGGTGGGGATAATCGAACGTATTTAAGCACAAATTACACACTATCTAACTAAATTCTGATAACCATACAGCAAACAGTTAATTTGCAAAATAACAATCGATTGTCTCAATCTTCACTGTTCCTTCTGCAAATATCAGTCCGTCTTCTCTCATTTCATTGTTTATATATTTTTCTACCAATTGTGCTTCATTCCTGTTCTTTCCTTATCGGTCTTCTGCCAAAATACATTCTATGTCTAACCATCACCATACACTACTTATGTGGAGTAAGTTACCCACACCACAATAGGATCTTATTCATAATTTATTCATTCAACGAATATTGAATATCTTTGTCTTTTTTGATCTCATTCAAATATACACCTACAGTGTTATATTTTCACATGGTTTCTTAATTAAGTCTCTTCACAGCCAAAATGAATTTTAATTCAAAAAGTATGTATTTATTGTTTTACTTGTGATCTGTTTTACATTTTAAATGAATGTAACAGTGTACAACTAAGCTCATTTGGTAGGTCATGGATTTTTCTTATATACTGCTGCTTAAACTGGAACAATAGGTACAACAACGGGGCGGATTCGCATGCATATAGCAAACGATTCTCTTTGAACCTAGCACACAAAAATACCGCAATGCACTGTCCCATCTCCCTTGGCAGATCAGGCAACCCGAAAGTCACGAGAACACCATCAGGGCATACGATAGGCTAGGTACCCCTGCTTAAACTGAGTATATGAAATTTGCTCATAAATATAATCGCTGATATATGTTATTGGAAGAATGGTCACTTGAAAATCAGAGCTTAGAGAAATAATGTAAGCTGAAGCTACAACTGGACAAGGAATATTATCAGTATGATTAGTCAATACAATCTGAAGTTTAATTCAGTATAAGTTTATAGTAGTATATAGATATTTCAGTAGATTATAGAAGTAGGACAAAAAAGGATTTGCATAATTTTTTTTGAAAAACAAGTATTGATTACTGCTGAGATCGATGGAAGGCTAATGGAACCTAACATCCACTAGGCTAGTATAAACTAGTCCCTGCATTATTCACGTAACCACAGCTGTCAGTAACAAGATTGGAAAATCTAATGAATGATAACTAACAGATTTTAATCCCTGAAATATAAAATGAAGTATTTCCATAGTTGAAAGCATGAGTCAATTGAAGCTAGACCACCAAGGAAAACCTGGAAGCACTGAACGGCGATAGGATGAGTTGGTCGTCCAGTGCTCCCAGGTTTTCCTTGGTGGTTTAGCTTCAATTGACTCATGCTTTCAATTATGAAAATACTGAAATCTCCACAAAAAATCCCTTCTGATAATAATAAAATGAAGTGACATCGATTGTTTTATAAAGATAACATTTTATAGGCTTTGGCCAATCCACTTTTTAACCATTTGACCTATCGAATATCGATTGGGTTACACTGTTTAAATAATCCAACATCTCTTCAGTATTATATTTCTATTCTTTGAGGTCGGTCACACATGACCTTTTTGTGGGTAGTTTTTGTGTTAGCTCCGTACTTGTTGGGACCTTACCGCCGGAGACGGATATCCGTGGGATAAGGCGGGGTGTGCATTTTAAGGGTTGATCTTTTCTAACCCCACCCTTCTTTGTGGGAAGGCAGCATCGCTGTTATGCTAGTTGTCTGAAGGCAACACCTTACTGCTGTCACACCTCTGTATAGTCAGCAGTACGACTTTGCCTTCGGACCTTGGGTTTGCTGCTTTTCGTCTTACCGCTCTTCAACCGACCTGCCGGCATGGTAGGACCTTGAGAAACGATTGTTCCAGCTAGTATGGCTCGATTGGTTCATCACGATAGGCAAGCCCAACCACCACGTCAAGGTAGTAGCAACAGTCGTGACTGTATTAACGGAGTTATATCAAATATAATAGTTAGAATGTCTTTCAGATTTTCATCTTTAAAATGATAAATTTGTACGGACTTATACTAGAAGTTAAATTATAACACGATGAACATAATGAATTCAGTACAATTAATATATAAACACTGTGCTTATTGTACCATTATTGTATGATTATTTGTTTCAGACTAACTGTGAACTGTTACAAAGTATGGTTATTCAGTGAAATAATGCACTCAACAGATATTTACAGGATCAGTCACTGATTAGTGACTTACTTAAGGATTCCCTTCAGTTCTCCATGCGATTAATTTTGATATTCATTCATATGGGTGACCATTAAAAAGGTGACTATTTGAAGGGTTAAGGAGAAAGGTAAGATCGAAAAACTTGGACATCTATGAAGGAGTACATTATTAGGGAGGACTATCAAAAAGACTGATGCAAGTAAAAGGGAAGTACTGAACCTCCGAATAAACCCTCTGAAGTGAGTTTTCATTGGTTATGCAGGCAAAGTTACGGATGATAAACCTATTAGATATCAAACCTATAAAAACTTTATCCATCCGTTTAATACTCACCTTTAAATAATAAATATATTTTTGTGATATACCAATAAGTTGAAAATTGTTTTTCTGACGTTTCGTCACTTAATGTAAGTCACATCTTTGGAATAAATGAATAACTGAAATAAATTTAACACAACGATCAGCTTTGTTAATATGCGCGTTTTTGATAGTCACCTTTATTCATGCTAGTCGTTACTGACGTGTACCCTTTTCATTACCTCTTTTGCTCTCACCCTTTTCAATGTACCCTATACATCTCAGAGGTGAAAACTTCATTTGCATTTTTACGATAAAACACGAATTTGATCCAAATATGATACAGAGTAATGTAAAATGTTGACAATAAGCGATGTTAACCAATGCGTATTTTTAGCTAATCAGACGAAGAGATTCAAAATGAACTGACTATATTTTTTGTGTTAGTTTATTAAGATCCTTCAATACGGGATTGAGGTCATTCATTCAGAGTGAATGATTTTGACTAGAGAATTAAAAACAACTTGTTTACTACAAGTTCAATAAACAATTTCCAAAGAACTGTTATGAATAATCAATATAATTGAATAGCTTTTAGAAATAATGACAAAGTTACATTCACTTAGTATTGTCTATTCGAATCTTCCCATTGTTGTGTTAGGATTGCGATTGGTAAGTCTTTTATTGGTATGTAAGTGCATCCTGTGCCAATTGCAAGTATTCTGAGCAAAGATGGATAGTGGCTAACAGTGGAATCCAGGACGCCCGTTTCGTCCCATTTGGGACTCGTCAGTTGGATGTACATGCATCTCAGAGTTGATGTTCATTCCTCGACTCGAACTCAATACCGTTCGCTTCAAACGCAATCGCGTTATCCACTCAGCTACTGAAGTCCTGATAGCCACTTGCTTGCGAAATTGGTGAAGTTTAGATTCACTTGGCATTGTTTGCTTGTATCATCCCGTTATTATTTAGGACTGCAATTGATCAATCTCTTATTGGCATATGTGCATACTATGCAGTGATTGGCTCAATATAACCTTAATTTGCAAGCATTTTAAGCAAAGGTAGATGGTATGTAGCAAGTGGCTATCACAATTCAGTTGTTAAGTGGATAACGTGATGGCGTTTGAAGCTAACGGTACTGTGTTCGAGTCGAGGAGTGAACATCAACTCTGGGACGCATGTATATCCAGCTGACGAGTCCCAAATAAGACGAAACGTGCGTCGTGGATTCCACTACTGGCCACTATCCATCTTTGCTTAGAAAAACAAAGATATTTCGGCGGGACTATCATATAGTTATCATTTAGCCTGAGTAACTAGGTGAATATCATAAAGGTCACTTAAGCGTCGCTAAAATCTCATCCAGAACTTATAATATCACTGATATTTTAAAAGACAATGAAGGGATTTAAATTCCTGGTAAACCTTTTTATAATTTAAATCTCTATGCAGAAAGCAAATATACAAGAATAAAATGAATTCATGACTGTTTATTTGATGCTTTAAATAGCTTAAAATTAAATGGAGTAATATAATTATAAACAAAAGATTGACATACTTTAGTTAGTACAGTTTAGATGAATGTTTTTCAAAATTAAACCGGAAATCATAAGAAGAAGAAGAGGAATAGGATACCAAATGTGTGGATAAACACACCTAGTAACAATACATAGTTCTATGTTGAATATAATAGTAATAATATAGAATAAAGGGGGTGAGGGTTATAGTTATTAAAACGCAAATTTAAAAACAAAAGGGATAACGCAATGGTAATGAATAGAATAAATGAAAATAATAAACATAGAATGGAAAAGCAAATTATGTAATCGATAAAAAAAGGACAAATTAAAAGGCTAAAAGATTAAAGTATTTCTTTGAATTACAATTCTATATAGTATGATAGAAAACGTTTTATCACTATTTTTTTCTTTTGTACACATAGTTTAAGCATCATCGATGAACACGGTGGATCTGATGCAGATGTGAGGGTGTGGATCGGCAAAGCAAGAGCAGCATATTAACAACTGAAGAACATTTGGAACTCAAAACAACTGTCTGTCAACCAACACCAAGATCAGAATTTTCAATACAAATGTCAAGGATTCAAACTCACAAACTTCTGTCTACAGCACAAATGCTTACTACTGATACAACTGACTCAGTGTCCAACTGACTCAGTGTATTCATGTCTAACTTCAAACAATCCACGATGTCGTGTGTCCATCTTCCGTTGTGTTTGGTAGATAACTGCCTTACACCTGACACAGCTTCTAACTAGAACTTCGAGAATTCCCTCTCGAATTTAGTTATTAGTGAGGAGAAAAGGATTTTCAGTTTAGGATAGTGAAGATTGTTGACTTTCATTGGAATCATGTACCGATCAATATTAGACCACCCTTGAAAGCCTATAAGCACACGAGAACGAAGGACCTGGGTTCGCATCCCTCGTGTGGGATCGTGGGTGTGCACTGCTGATGAGTCCCATACTAGGACTGAAAGGCCGTTCTATCCTTCCAGGTTTTGAATGGTGGCCTAATATTTAAAGTTCCGTAATCTCAATAAAATTCTAGATTAGATCTACTCAATGATTCAAATATTCAAATTACTGCAATCTCCACAAACCCCCATTCTCACAATAATCATCATGTCCTCACTAATGACTGGCTCCAAAATGGATTTCATGGCATTCTAATGAAAAGCCATGTATAGTGGAGTCCAATCGGTGTCAGGCAAAGACAGGTATCTACCTCAAACAATGGATGAACGGTTGTGTATTCATTCATGGATGGATTGAATTTATACATTACCACGAATGAATATCAGTCCAGTGGTCTACAGGTTATGCGTTCGTTTGCGAGGATGAGAGTCGGCGAGACTATGATTTATAGACGACCTTTGAACGAGTCTTGATTGAACTTGAGGAATATTATCCAATCAGTAAACAGTCAGCATAGAGTAAAAATACTACACGAAACCAAAGAATTAAAGTGGATGCACTTCTTTTGTTTGATCCAAAGACTTTTCAAGGTTGGAAAGGGGTTCATAGGTTCTAAAATCGTAATGCATAAGGTAGAGGAACTCATCCATATGGCTCTACAATACTCAGTCTCTGGAGCCGCGACAAGGTCACAGAAACCCTATCGGCCTCCACCACATAGCTTCAATATTGTTTGTGTACTCCAGTTATGTAAATTTATCATTTTTATTATGAATATGTCCCTATAATAGTCATACCACTGAACAGCCGAAGCTTCAGTAACATCTGCGATTATTGTAGCCAATTTTACTGGTGCTTTTATTATACAGTTCTCAGGAATTATTATAATATGCCTTAGTCTCAATCTGGATGGAGCGATAAAGCTTCCTATTCTAGCAAACGTCTTCCTTCAAAATATGTTACATTGAAGGACATCACTGTAGTCTGCACAAGGTCTACAAAACATTTGATCACTGCGATTTCAAATGAAGGAACTTTTTAAAAATCTCACTTATTGTAACCGCTTAATTGTCAATTCTTCTCTAAAATTTTCTGTCAACCGATCATACGTGAGCACCAGGTACTGAAATTAGCACCGTGACCTTGAAATAGCTCAGACGCTTCTGATTGGCTCGTCCATAAATTATAGTCTCGCCTGAAAGTCTTGAATTCGATTCACTTTGATGCAAGATCAAAACGACTATCCAGTGTTTCCAAGTTTTCAATGATGATCTATTAGCTTAGACAAACTCATAAATTCAACTATTAGTAATTAATCTTTATTCATAAATGAAAAATAATTTATTATTCAATTTTCGTAGTTGAAATCACGAGTCAATTGAAGCTAGACTACATTGGAAAACCTGGAAGCGCTGGATGGCCGTTTTGTCCTATTATGGGACTCCTCAGAAGTGCGCATCCATGATCCCGCCTCGCAAGATTCGAACCCAGGACCTACCAGTCTCGCACCATAGCACTTAACCGATAGGCCACTGATCCGGCATCCAATGGTGTTAATGTTTAACTCAAATATCGTGGATTGGTTGAAGTTAGACATTAACATTATGGGATGCCGGCCAGCTCAGTGGTCTGGTGGTTAAGCACTCGCACGTGAGACTAATAGGTCTTGGGTTGGAATCTGGCGAGGAGGGATCGTTGATGCGCACTTCTGAGGAGTCCCTTAATAGAACGAAACGGCCGTCCAGTGCTTCCATGTTTTCCATGGTGGTCTAGCTTCAATTAACTCATGATTTCAACTATGAAAATACTGAAATTTCCACGAAAAACTCTTCTGATCTATTATTTAATTGTTATATTTTTAGTTCTAAATTATAAAATTGAAAAATTCCCTTTCAATTATTTATATTCTTAAAATAAAAATTAAAAAAAATATCTTACCATTAAACTTCCATGTATTCAATAGTTTTATATTCAATATAATAGTCGAATCTAAATATAACTTTATAATGAGGCATCCCTTTTAACGTATGACTATATATGGCTATATATATACTACTTATTCAAATGATTTCAATATTAAATTATGCTTTTAAAATATTTTAAAATAGAATTATTTTCATTTTCTTCGTTTTTTTTGTTTTTTAAAAGAAAAAAACAAAAAAACAACAACAAAACAAGAAAAAAAACAAAAAAGAAACTAACTACAAAATAGTTTTAAATGAGGTAATCAAATTTCAATCATGTATGTACATTTATATTTGTCATAATAAAATATATTAGTATACCCGCCCCCCCCCCTCTTTCAAAGAAAAGTAGACAATATTAGAAATGAATTGTTTTTTGGTAGGAGGTGGGAGGGGAGGGTATTATTTTTCTTTGTACAAAGAAATGTACAAATGAAAATTTCATTTTGATTAACTAAATATAGTTCGGATGATATGAAAAAGGAACATTGTGGACTACTAGTAAATTTTGAGGAAAGAAAGCTATCGATATACTAAGTTCATAAAAATTTTCTTAAAGAAACTTTTTAAGAGATAACTTCTTATCCTCAAAATCATATATGTATATTGTAGGGGCCAGTACTATGTCAAGCCCATATAGGTTACTATAGCCGCTAGATAAATCAGTTTATTCATTCTTCTCAAACCACATTTTTAACCTGTCACTTACTTAATTACTTGAGCCTGTTACTCCCAATGGAGCATAGGCCGAAGACCAGAATTCTCCAAACCACTCTGTCCTGGGCCTTCCTTTCTACTTCTATCCAACTTTTGTTCATTCTTCTCATATCTGTCTCCATTTCTCGGTGTAATGTGTTGTTTGGTCTTCCTCTTTTCCTTTCGCCTTCAGGATTCCATGTGAGGGCTTGTCTTGTGATGCAGTTGGTTGATTTCCTCAATGTGTGTTCTATCCATTTCCAGCGCATCTTCCTGATTTCTTCTTCCACTGAAATCTGGTTTGTTCTCTCCTACAGTAGAATGTTGTTGATGGTTTCTGGATAACGGATATTGAGTATTTTGCGTAGACAACTGTTAATAAACACCTGTATCTTTTGGATGATGGCTTTCGTAAACCTGTCACTTATTGGCTTATTAATTATGACTGTGTTTTTTATGCGACCGTATGTGTGCTAATTATTTACCATTACTCATTATATGTCAGTAACTTATTTTTGTTTGACTATAAATATCGACTGATGCTTGACCAAATTGAATTGGCTTACTCAACTTCTCTATTACACGTCATTTACTTTTGCATCGCTTTTCCATTAACGATTGTACGAAATATACGTATTCGAAAACCTATTCTCGTATTTGACTTATTTAATTCTGTTCTTCACCAAAGTGATTTACGTAGACGATTATATACGAGGATTGGAGATATGTATATTTCGACAGCAATCATAACAATCAATCATCCGATCTAACTGGAGTCAGATACAATGTCCCAATATATATATATATATATATGGATATATTTCAAACATGTCAATTTCTATAAATACTTTTAACATATACTCTATCTATACATTACTATTATGGTTATTACTGTTGGCATGACTATGATTATTGATATTATCATCTTATTATATGCCTATTTCCAGTTGCTACCTCACTTCCGTCTACCAATGTATACGAAGTAATTCTTTTTTTTCTAAAACCAACTATCAGACTTATGATTATCATAAAGGAACCAAAAGAAACAAACATTGATTCTACCATAATTTATATCTTACAAGATACTACTACTACTATTTACAATAAGTAATATATACGTAATTGTTAACTATCAATAATATAAACTCACCTTAGTGATTATTATTACTATTTTTTTGTTTTTTTTTTGGAATTTTTTTGTTGCAAACTAACATGATTTACCCGGTGAAACAAAAAGACAAATCCAAATCAAAAATACATTCATTACATAACTTTTTTCCCATTTATTTTGGGAAAACAAAAAAAACAAACAAACAGGGTTTAATCAACTAACTTAAGTTTATTATCTGATTATAAGTTAGTTATGGTTTCATTTATGTACAATGAAATTGTACTTAAAATAGCTTAATGTATAAATTGTTATTGTTCAATAATAAATGGAAATAGAGATTACTACATAGAGGAATTACTTCTGTGCCTTTTTTTAAAGTTAACAACTGTCTATGTAAGATACTCATTATCCTTTGGTCGGATACATCATCAACAGCCTACTATAGGAGAGAACATACCAGCTTCCTGCTGAAGAAGAAATTAGGAAAAGACATTGGAAGTGGATAGTACATACATTACGGAAATCACCAAACTGCATCACGAGCCAAGCCATAACTTGGAATGCTGAAGGGAAATGGAAATGAGGAAGGCCAAAGAACACATTACGTCGGAAAATAGAAGCAGATATGAAAAGGATGAATGTATATATAAATATATAAACTTGATTAGTTAGTTAAAATAACTGTCTTTTAAAATATTTTTAGTTGAGGTTCAGGACTCAATCTTGTGAACTTACTGTAGTGAACGATAACACAAGTGAGGACAATCGAATTTACTTGAATACAAAAATATAGAACTTCTTAGTAAAATCTAAGAGTCATACAGTAAATAACTCATCTGCAAAATGTCAATCAGTTGTCTCAAACTCGACTTTTCCTTTTGTAAATATCAGTCAATCGTCTCAGACTTCATTGTTCTTTCTTTTCCACACCGATGATTCTTTATTCTCGTTCTGTTTTCTTTGATCTTCCTAACCTTTTGCCTTCAGGCATTTCACTTTTGATTAATGATACATACTACTTATATCTGTCGACATCAGTAACCCACACCACTGTACTTTAAGATAGGTTATCCCAATTATTTGAGGATTTTACCAGTAAATTAAGTTTATTAGTTTCAACATACATCTTATTAAGCAGAAAGGAAATAACTATTTTATTAATTTTATAAACGATACTCTACATAGTTTACTAGTTAGAAAACCTTAAATTTTTCCAAGGCTCAATATAGTTCAGTTACAAAATATTCATAAACTATTTAGAATAATTTTAATAGTTGAGATTATGAGTCAATTGAAGCTAGACCACCATAAAAAACCTGGAAGCACTTGACAGACGTTTCGTCCCAGTATGGGACTCCTCAGCAGAATAAAATGAAATCATGTGTAATTTTGTATAATTTTCTCCACAAAACCCTTTTCTGATAATGATCATATGCTCACTAGTGACTGGCTCCATGAGATATTTCCTGGAGTTCTAGTGGGAAACAGTGACCAGTGAAGTTCAACCAGGTCTGTTGTGAGATATCAACTCACTGAACACAATTGGTGAATGGTTGATCAATTTCGTGGATTAGTTGAAGTTAGATATCAACGCCGTTGGATACCAGCCAGCTCAGTGGTCTAGTGGTTAAACGTTCGCATGCGAAACTGATAGATCCTGGGTTCGAACCTCGCGAGGCGGAATCGTGGATGCGCACTGCTGAAGAGTCCCACAATAAGACGAGTTCGCCGTCCAGTACTTCCATGTTTTCTATGGTGATCTAGCTTCAATTGACTCATGATCTCAACTATATAAATAATCACTTTATTCAATACATTAAATACATTTAGATAGAATAAGAAATTCTAAATTGACAATTAAAAAAAATCTGATTCATATCAACTGGAATAAACCATTTTACTAACTAAAGTAATAAACAGACGGTGGACAGTTTTTTCTTCTTTTTGTTCCAAAGAAACTATCTGACATAATGAAAAAAAGGGATACTTCCACAGTGTCTATATTATTACTCTGACAATATGTTTGTATTGAAATCTATTCTTCATTTAAAGTAACAACATCTGTCTTATTTTTATTAGAGAGTGATTTATTCACAACTATATTTTAACTTATCATTTTCATTATCAACAATTGTCATTACATTACATAATATAACACCATACTTCTTTATCAATACAGTTGCATCAAGGAATAGTCAACTAGTCTGGCAAAGCAGAAGAAAGATTCTTTGACAAACATCTGTTACAATAATTTCTATCCAGATGCCTTTCCTATTTGTCGTATACCTAATAGTCATCATTTGTTAGCTTCAACAACAAAAAAAACAAAACAAACTCTGAAATGTAGAACTTGACAGTTCAACAGGATTTCGGAAGGGAAAAAAAGCAAATAAATCATATTTATGATAAGAGAGTGTATTAGACAAGTTGTGATCATAGTCGACATAATTCCCCCCAAAAAAAATTACTAGTCATTATCATGTAATAGAACAGAGAAACCATATTTGTTTTCTAATTACATACATAGAATAATAAACATTCAGAATGAAAAGTTCTAATCTTTGTTACTTGTGAGTTATCTAATAAGGACATTCGGATATGAAAGATGGTGAATGAATTTCTTTAAAAACAAATAAAGAGAATTATCCAAATACTAAACGACTCTTTTATTTGGTGTTGGATGCTCTAGTTAGTAATGGTGAATTTAGATGAACGTATCTTTCAAAGTTGAATATATTTAAATAAGATCAAATCGCTCGAATAGTCAGATAGAACTTACTGAAAACAGCCGAGTGTGAGGAGATTCAGTACTCTCTCTCTCTTCTTCAAAATGCTCTCACATGGTTACGCGTATACAGCTACTGTCAGGGAAATCGTACTCACTGTCTTCTCATGGCATTACCGTTGTTTGCAAAATTGGGAGGACGAAATGCTAATGTCCGGCGCTTTAACTGAGTTGGTGAATATGGAGGATTCACCTAGGAGAGTTAGAAAACCCTGATCCCAAACCAATGGTGCACATGTGCTCCAGGACCTTAGGGAACAAATGGAGTATGAACCTATTGTTTTTCATCGGCTACCAATTTAAAAGTAATATGCATCACACAAATGATATATTGACTGATAAACATCGCGAGCCTACCGGGTAGATGAAATCGAATGAGCACATTCTTATCACTAAACGTAATAAACGATCGGGCACCATAATTTTAAACAAGATATATTACGTACATAAGATGAATACCCTGCTGAGTGATTAAACTAAATTCCGAAAGCTCGCGTCATGTGAAGACCTCAATGAAAAGACCAAACGTCAATTAACTGCAGCATTAAAACTTTTAAAACAACATCAATACATCTCTGAATATACCTATCATGGACTCAAGCCTTCTGGAACACATACCCCTTGACTCTACGGCCCACCTAAATTTGTAAATCTAGTATTCCTTTACGTTCAATTCTGGACATTTCAAACTCACCATACCATTCAACAGCAAAATGGTTGGTGAAATTATTAGAACCATCACACCAAGAATTGATTAAGCATATAGTTAAAGACGTATTTGAATTTGAATAAAAAATACGAATACAAATGTCAAAAACATATTATGACAAGTTATGGCATGTTTGTTCAATAACAGCCCTCTGACTTGAACCATCGATTACATATGTGAACAACTGCTAGAAAAGAAGATAGATATACTGTTCCCAGTAAGTAAAATGAAGGAACTTCTGTTGAAATGTACTATGAATATCTGCTTTATTTTTAACGATGAATTTTACAGTCAAGTAGATGGAATAGCAATGTGATCAACTCTAGGTCCGATCCTTAATATTATTCTACCGGCCGAACCAGAAAATAGACTGTTGAAAGACATCCTAAGTAAACTAGATTATTACTGTCGACTTTTTCAAGAACATCCATCCATCTATTAAGTTCACTAGCGCATAAGAGAAAGACAATAGTTTAGCTTTCCTGGATGTCTTACTTTCTAGAAGGATATATAGTTACGTAAAAACGAAATATATTTAGAAAGAACACATGGACGGGTCAGTACACCCATTTCCAAAGCCTCACACCTCTTTATTACAAAATAAATCTGGTTAAATGTCTCCTATTCTGACGATATTGTAGACAGCGAAATAGATATACCAAAGAACACATTACGAAATAATGGCTATCTAGATAATTTCGTCAGAAAAGTCCTGGTAGAAGGTATTGAAAAAAGAAGACATTGTGACTCAGCCAGTAAAAGACAAACTATATCTGGGACTGGACTTTAAAGGTGACATATCAGGTGACATTTTAACGAGTCGACTTAAAAGATCTGTTGAAAGGACGTTTCATGCCGCCAAGTTACATATAATTTTCTCAACTAAACCAGTACGCACATAACTATTCAAGGATAGGTTACCGAAGATGGGCTCCTCCATGTGTGTATACCATTTCAACTGCTCCTGTGGAGCTAGTTACATAGGCCGTACTCAGAGGGCTTTATCCTTGCGTATTCGTGAATATGTACCAGCATGGTTGGGGAAAGGAGTTACTAAGTCGATCAACAGTACTATTCTTTCTCACTTGGTAGATGGTGAACATCATATCGAAATAGAGGAAGTTTTCTCGGTTTTATATCAAGTTCCGAAAAATCTACCTCAAGGAGCTAGATTACGGTTACTCTACATAGCCAAAGCCATCTGGATCAACTCCAGAAAACCGAACTTATGAAGCCAGGAAAGATACATCCAGTCTCTATGTTTACCCTGACCACGACTGGATCACTGGATAACTAAACTGAATATTGTAAACCTCTTACACCCCTTACACTTTTTTTCTCATTTTTGTGATTACGTCTACCTTAATTTTCATATCCATCTTTCCCAATTCACATGAACTATTTTTCATCGTAATTAACTTGATAACACTCGTTATTACATATTGTATTCATAGGACGATATCATTGTTATCACGATTGCCCGCAAATACCCTGGTATGGCCGAGAGTGGGGAGAGTTTACTCTCCCTCTCCAAATGCCCTCACATGGCCACGCGTATATAGCCTCTTCCACAGAAGTCCTACTCACTGCCCTTACTGTTGTTTACGAAATTGAAAGGACGAAAAGCGAATGTCCGGCACTTTAACCGGGTTGATGAACACGGATGGTCCACGTAAGGGAGTTGGAAAACGCTGATTCTAAACCAATGGTGAACATGGGCTCCGGTATCTTGAGGGAACAAATGGGGTATGAACCAAATGTTGGTCATCGGCTACTATAGGAGTGAATCTCTTCACGATACTCCACTGCCTTGTGAATTAGACCTCTAGGTCAAAGTCTCGGGGAGTAGCCCCCTAAATAAACCACCTGCTTTGGTCTAGGTACCCGGGCATTAACATAGCCCACACACTGACCAACTGACTTGTGTGGCGCATATGCCCTTTATACCAATATTTATGTGTTTAAATAATAATAATAATGATAATAATAATAATCATTATTTTCTGGATTGACAAGATGAAATTCTCCTACTATGCATTTTATTCACATGATCTTTTCTTCACTTTTCATTTTGCTATTTTACTATTCTACTAGTTGTGACTTGAAACTTTACTCCGAATCATTTTGGACCTTTATTAAATGACTTTTCTAATTTACAAATAACACAATTTTGAAGTACATATGTCGTAACCGATGTAAACGTTTACCATATCACATATCAGATCATATGTATCAAAATATACATAACTCAAGAAACTACTGATATAGCTCATTTAAAATTAGTAGTATTTCCATATACTATGATGAGTTAAGTAAAACAAACTCTGCTATAACGAATACAGTAGAATGAATTATATAGTATGTTCTGTTTAGTACTTACCGATGAAGAAAATGATGAGCTGTCGGTTCAACAAAAAGATTTATAACCTTCTAACAGTATAAGTGTTTAACCATAACTTTCTTTAGTGAATGGTTAGTAAAGTTTTAATTTCTGATCAAATCATCAAAATCTTATCAATATTATTTGGTATAATAAAAGGGTTCAGTTTTTTTTCTTTTATGAAGACGAGTTTCAAAAGTTCTACGTCGCTGTGATGTTACATTGGGGCTTATTCTAACTTTTAGGTGAACTGATTCTTCAAATATGTGAATATGCTGATTGATTCACTTATTTTAGACAATTTGAAATTTAAGTTAGTGTATTTTAATCGTTTACATCTTATCATGAAGCTAATTACTGTAAATTTATACAGAGCCACCATCTTTTAGTGGGATGATTGGATAATGAAGTTTCCAATGTTTTTCTGAACGACACCATCAGCACAAAATTCGTGTAGAATTAAGAAGCTTGATTTAGTCATCCATTCATTGTTTGTGTTAGTTTTGGACAAATTTTTAAAGAAATTAAGTTTAAGAAATACTATAATGAAATAGAACCAATTTAATTTAACTGAATAGTTATAAATATACAGTAAATAGATAATGTTGGTGAATGTGTCACTCAATTTCGTGGATCGGTTGAAGTTGGACATTAACACCGTTGGATACCAGCCAGGTCAGTGGTCTAGTAGTTAAGCGCTCGCTCTCAAAACTAATAGGTCCTGGGTTCGAATCTTGCGAGTCAGAATCGTGGATGCGCACTACTGAGGAGTCCCATACTGAGACGAGTTGGCCGTCCAGTGCTTCCAGGTTTTCCATGATCTCAACTATTAAAAAATACTATAATATCCACAAAACCCCTTCTGGTAATGTTTCACGTATCAAGCTAACATTTTGTATAATGATAAAAATACTCAATACTTGTATATATTATATAATCAGAATGGGGTTTTACGGGAGATTATAATAATTTTAATAGTTGAATTCATGAGTGTATCTAAGCTAAATCATCACTGAAAACTTGAAAGCGCTATATGATCTTTTCGTTTTAGTATAGGACTTCTCAACAGTGCGCGTCCACGATCCCGCAATAAAGGGAATCAAATCCAAGACATTCGGTCTCTCACATGAACGCATAACCTGTAGACCACTGAATTGATATTCAACGATGTTAATGTATAAATTCAATCCATCCATGAGTGGATGTACAACCATTCATCCATTTTTTGAGGTAGATACCTGTCTTTATCCGACACGGATTGGACTACAATAGTCACGGTTTCTCACTAGAACTCCATGAAATCCATCTTGGAGCTAGTCACTAGTGAGCACATGATGATTATCATGAGAATGTGGGTTTGTGGAGATTGTAGTAATTTGAATAGTTGAATTAATGAGTAGATCTAATCTAGAATTTCATTAAAATCACAGGCCAATATATATATATATATATATATATATATATATATATAGAGAGAGAGAGAGAGAGAGAGAGAGAAAGATAAGTATTAAGAAAAGAAAATTATGAAACACTGAGACCGTGACAGAAGTAGAGGTTGTACCAATTTCTTCTGGACATATAATTCTGGTTTTTTCAGATGTATAGCTATTGCTTGAGCAATTTTGAGAAGACAATATAACTGTCTTTGGCAGCCCACTTAACAGTCCTACTTATCTTGTACATGACTTTGAACACAGAACCCGCTTTGATTAATTGACCTGAATTCACAAAATGTTTAATTATTGAACTTGTTATTGAACCGTTTTCATTCCTTTTTAACTAACCCGAACAATATTATTAAATTCTTTTAAATAAAGTACGCATTGAACGACCTATATGCCTGGCTCTACATGAACAGTTGGTGATTTAAAAAAAAATCAAATTACCAATATGCTTCTAATCTGTTACTTATTTACTTTGATATTATTTTATGAAAGGACTCACCATATAATTATTCATTTCATAGTAGAATTAATAGATTATTCTGTCTTGTTAGTTACTCACATTGAAACAACTAACGCTTAATAAGAATAAAGTATAATGAGTATATTAATTAAATCTATTTACTAAATTGTTCATTTATATGTTCATGAATTTAACCTAATAACCAAATTTATCACATCCACGATTCTGCTTACATTGTTGAAAGGTTCCATAATAGGACGAAACGGTCGTTCAATGCTTCCAGGTTTTCTATGGTAGTCTAACTTTAATTGACTCATGAACTCAACTATTATATATATATATATATATCAGAAGGGGTTTTGTGGAGGTTTCAGCATGCGCACTGCTGAGGAGTCCCACAATAGGACGAAACGGCCGTTCATCTCAGTGATGCCTTAATTATCGTTTATTATTCTATTAAAACACAATTATATGAACTAAGAATATTCTTTTCAATAATTTCTCATCAGGTACTCTACAATTGTAAATCCAAATTAATAATCCATAAAAGAAGATTGACCAAGTTTAAGGCAGAGTACATCATTTAACAAAACTGTAATACGTGAATCAAGGAGTGTTGTTTGTCATATAATAAAATCAAATCGAATCGTTAATGTTGGAGCTGACTAAGATGAAGTGTTAACTTGAATCAGTTTATAAGTGAAATAAAATCGTAAGAATATCAGAATATATATAGTTGACATGGGGGTGAGATAGAACAATGGGATTACAAATCAGAAATTACGTCCATAACTGAGCACATGATAAGCGTTAAAAAGCTTGCAAGGCGAGGTCGTGGATGAGCACTGCTGAGGAGTCCCACTATGGGACGAGTTGGCCGTCCAGTGCTTCCAGGTTTTCCATGATGGTCTAGCTTCAATTGACTCATGATCTCAACCATATAAAATTACGTAATATGTAGAATAATATGAATTAGGTCAGATATAGTAGGTAGGAGTGGATGCTGAATAAATTTCTCTAAAATGTTAGCAAGTGTGATAATAATAATAATAATGACTGGTAAGATGTGTAGATGAAATAAGTTTAGGATATAAAAATGAGCATTAATCACATTAATGTCACCATATTATAGAATTGATTATTTATTTATTTAAACACATATATATTGGTACAAAAGGGCACCAGGTACATATGCGCCACACAAAATAATGAAAGTAGGAAGAGAAGGGATGAAAATATAAGGCGGACTGAAATGTACAACCAGAAGACTCTTTCAGTTAGGAAAGTTAGAACCACTCTTTATGAAGAAAGTAAAAGAAGGTGGCAGCAGGATCGCCACTGGCTTCTATTCTGAGCCATATCTGATAACGTCTCTAGCCACTGTGTTGCACCATCTCTCGGACCCCAACCAGGGAGTCGTGAAGGACCAACACAAGCTAGCCCTTTGCAGCTTTCTTTCATGCCACGACACCATGTCATACACTGACCTCCTCTCCGCTTTTTCCAACCAGTCCCAGCGTCGGCAAATAATGCACGACGTGGAAGTCTCTGGGACGACATACGTAAAACATGTCCAAGCCACCGAAGTCGGTGTTTCAAGATGGTGACACCAATTGAATTATCGTCTCTGCGCCCGAACACACGATGCCGAACCTCTGCATTACTAACATGGTGTTGCCACTATATGTCAGCAATCCTTCGGAGACAACGATGATCGAACACAGAGAGACGTCTAACATCCTCAACTCGGAGAGGCCAGGTTTCACAAGCATAGAGCAAAACTGTTCTCACTGACGCGTTGTAGATCCGACCTTTTACAGCCAGACTAACATCACGAAGGCGCCAAAGATGGCCCAGATTGGCATAAGCCGCTCTGGCTTTCATTATACGTGCATCAATCTCATCACTCACGCCACCACCAGCACTTATATAGCTACCTAGATACACGAACTTCTCAACTACTTCAATCTGCTCACCATCCAGGGTGAGTACAGGATGAGAATCCTGCCAGTCTTGTAGGAGTACTTTGCACTTGGAGGGTGCAAAGCACATGCCGTACCTGCGGACACTGATTGCCAACTGATTAAGTGCGGATTGCATGCCTTGGGCATTATCGCACAGTAGGACAATATCATCCGCATACTCAAGGTCGAGAAGTCGTTCTCCAGGCAGCAGATCCACACCGCCATTACTTACATCCATCAGAGCTGTTTCCAGGATGTCGATGGCAAAGTTGAAGAGGAATGGTGAGATCGGGCAACCCTGCCTAACCCCACTGCTCGAATGGAACAAGGGAGAAAGGTGGTTGTATTCCCTCACTCTGCCTGAGGTGTTCGTATACAGGGCCTTTAAGATGTTAATGAACTTCTCAGGCACACCCTTCTTCAATAGACAATCCCAGAGAACAGTCCTGTCCAACGAATCGAAGGCCGCCCTGATATCAAGAAACACTACGATTGTTGGCCTGCGATAAGTATGACGGTGTTCTAACATTTGGCGGAGGGTGAATATGTGATCAATGCATCCTCGACCAAAACGAAAACCAGCCTGCTCCTCGCGAGTCAATCGTTCGCGGGTTTTAAACAACCTACGAAGAATGGTAGAAGCCAATAGTTTGTACGCAATCGGAAGTAGACTTATCCCCCGATAGTTATTGCAGGAACAACGTGAACCCTTTTTAAAGATAGGGATGACTATTGACTCATTCCATGATGTTGGAACACTTTCTTGCTCCCAAACCTTTCCAAACAACACAGTCAGTTCCTTAGTCAGAAAGTCACCACCTTCTTTAAAAAGAGCCGGAGGTAAGTCATCTGGGCCCGGTGATTTGTAGCGCTTCAGGAGTTGGAGTTCCTTGCGGACTTCCGCCTCGTTTGGTGGATCAGTCGTCACCGGCCATGGGGGGCAGGACAAACTGGTTGATGTTGCCGGAGCAGTAGGCCAGTTGAACTGCCCTTCGAAAAATTCCGCCCATCATCCAAGACGTCGAGAGATGTTAGTGATTGGCATCCCATCATCCTCATAGATTGTTTCGCTCACACCAGACTTCTTGCTGCCAGTGGCTCGGATGAGTTGGAAGAGCTTCCGGCAGTTACCAGATGCAGCTGCTGCTTCCATCTCATTAGCACGCTCCGACCACCAGGCTTCTCGGTCCTTACGCAAGCTTTGCCCGATTTCATTACGTAACAGCCTTCGTTTGTGGTCAAACTCACGGTCACTCGGAGTAGACTGACGGGCTTCGATCAGTTGTAAGGAGCCAGAAGAAACCCAGTGCTTGTAAGCGGGACGTTTCGCGAAGCCGCAAGCGGCTTTACTCGCCATTTTCATGACGTCGTGAAGATGCAACCAATGCTCATCCATACTTTTCGGTGGGATGGTAGCTAGCCTAGAGGCTAGCTCCGCTCGATACTTACTTGCAACAGATGTTGCAGCCAGTTTACTAACATCGATCCGTTGGTGGTGGTCAATCCTTCGGCCACTGAAAAGTAAGGTGAGATTGGCGCAGACCAGGGCATGATCAGACTCCAGATAGGTACTCCAAAAGGAGCGACAGTCTTGTACACAACCACGCCAGCGGTAGCTGATCGCGATGTGATCAATCTGAGTCCAGGCTTGGGATTCAGAGGGAGGACGCCAGGTGGCACACCGGCGATGACTGTGCCGGAAGTTAGTGCTAGCCAGAAACAGGTTGTGGTCTGTGCACAGTTGCAGCAAACGGTCCCCGTTATCTGTCCTGCGACCAACAAGTCCCCATCGGCCACCTAAACGACTCTCTTCTGTGCCTAGACGCCCGACCTGTGCATTCAAGTCTCCGGCTAGTACTACAATATCTGTCGAACGCGCTTTCTGGAGAAGAACTGTTAACTGATGGTAAAACTCATCCTTGATTGCATCCGGGCTGCAATCTGTCGGGGCATAGGCGGAGATGACGAAAAGACACCGATTCTCACGCCGGTTTCTTCTCACTTTGATGGAACTTTCTAATCTAACAGCACATAACCGACTGTTAATGGGGATCCAATCGATTAGTGCTACCTCAGCCCTAGCGCTTAGTGCGACACCAACGCCAGCAAGACCGGACGAGGATGCCACAGGGTCCCCGGATAAGCGCACGTGAAACAAGCTTTTCGAAGCGACAGATGGAGAGCGAATTTGTAGTACTTCACTAGAGTCTTGAATACGGGTCTCGAATAGACAGCAAACATCAACATTAAGACTTTCTAAAGACATAGCCAGCCCCATCTGTTTTCCGATCTGCATTAGTGTGCGTACGTTGAAGGAAGCCAGCTTGAACGGCGTACGTGGTTTCAGAAAGACTGCTTCAGTATTCGTAATCGATGGAAGCATTCACTTTCAACCAGACAGTGACTGGAGATCGTTTAGATAGGACAGAGTTTCCACCATGGGCGAGCTGCTGCATAAGTTGGAAAGGAAGGATACACAATTTGGGAATAAAGGGAGTGAAAAAGCGACGTAGTAAATAATAATAATAATAATAATAATAATAATGTAAATTGCCTTGCTTCTAGTATGAGCGAGAAAAGTATCGTCAATAGAATTCATCATTTCATTTATTTGTGTGTGGGCTGTGATACTGCCCGGGTGCCCAAACCGAAGCAGGTGGTTTTCTTAGGGGGCCACACCCCCAGCCTTTGACCTAAAGGTCTGATCCACAAGGCAGTGGAGCATCGTGAGGAGATGCAGTCCCATGGTAGCCGGTGACCAACAGCAGGTTCATTCGCCATTCGTTACATCAGGATACTGGAGCCCATGTGCACTATTGGTTTGGAATCAAGGTTTTCAAACTCTCCTAGGTGGACCCTCCGTGTCCACCAACCCGGTTAAAGCGCCGGACATTCGCTTTTCGTCCTCTCACTTTCGTAAACAACAGTAATGCCACGAGAAGGCAGTGAGTAGAACTTTTGTGTCAGAGGCTATATTTTCGCGTGGCCATGTGAGAGCATTTCGAGAGGGAGAGTAAACTCTCCCCACTCTCGGCCGTACCAGGGCATTTGGGGGCATAGAATTGATTATTAACAAGTTGACCCTGAAGTTGGCCAGGGTAAAAAGAGCGGCTGGACATATTTCTTTTGGATGAAAAGTTCTGGCTTTTTGATACGAATAGCAATTGCCTCAGCCGTCTGCAGTATTCTCAGTCTGACGGAATTAGGTAGACTGCTGTTAACACGATATATTATTGTGAAAGATTGCTCGATGTTGTCTCTATGTCCTGTCTGAACTAAATGGGCTAAAATGGAGCTGTCAACTGTGTTTGACTACTCCTTTGCTTAACCACACTGGGAGGTGCTCACGAGCCCGAGTATACAAATTCCTAGAACATCTGCCTATATAACTTGCCGCACAGGAGCAGTTGAATTGATAGATACAGAAAGAATTGGCTAGCCTAGGCAATTTATCTTTCAACATCGGCATGATCATTGGACGTATGGAAAACATTAGTTATAGTTTACCTGCATTAAAAGTCCTTTGGATAGATCTTTGTAAGTTCGAACTTAGCATTTCACTAGGTGCATCACCTCTGAATTGGCCAATTTTTTTAGTGGATTATTAATTTGGATTTAGAATTGTAGAACCTGGAACTCAAAACAATTGTCAAACAACACCAAGATCAGAATTTTCAATACAAATGTCAAGACAGTTCTATTGTACGGGGCGGAAACCTGGAGAACGACGAAAGCCATCATCCAGAAGATACAGGTGTTTGTTAACAGTTGTCTACGCAAAATACTCAATATCCGTTGTCCAGAAACCATCAACAACATTCTACTGTAGGAGAGAACAAACCAGATTTCAGTGGAGGAAGAAATCAGGAAGATGCGCTGGAAATGGATAGAACACACATTGAGGAAATCAACCAACTGCATCACAAGACAAGCCCTCACATGGAATCCTGAAGGCGAAAGGAAAAGAGGAAGACCAAACAACACATTACGCCGAGAAATGGAGACAGATATGAGAAGAATGAACAAAAGTTGGATAGAAGTAGAAAGGAAGGCGCAGCCAGGACAGAGTGGGTTGGACAATGCTGGTCGGCGACCTATGCTCCATTGGGAGTAACAGGCGTAAGGTAAGATAAGGATATTTGTAGAACCTGATAAGTAAAGAATTTTCAGCGATTCAAATCTTGGTATTATTCTATTGTCAACAATAATTACAAAGGATATATTATAATAATCTTCATTTAATCTTCATCTTTATATTATTCTGGTTCAATATTTCCTATTTCAAAGTTGAAACAGTTAAAAAAACAAAGAAAATTGTATAAACTAATATAAGTTGGAAGCTAAAACAAAAAAACAGAAAAAGAGAAGAAAAGAAAAAAGAAAAAAAGAAAAGCAAATCGTATTTTATCCCTTAGAAACGTAAAGATTGTTTATATCATTGAAAATAACTTATATATATATATATATATATATATATATATATATATATATATATATGGAAAGTGTTCTGATTATCATTGGTAAATAACCTTGGTGATAATCACTTATTTTTTTTGTATTTTTTTTAAAAAAAAGAAAACTAGTCTAGGGACATTCTACATATTCCCTGATCATAAACGTCACATTTTATATTGATTGGCAATATTCTATTTGTATCATATTAAGATTGAATACAGCAAATATCAGCATTATCTTTAATATTATTCTATTTTTATTAGTATCCAGGGTTTAGAATGATGATCAATTTAATATTGATCAGAGATAATAGTCGGTAATTATAAATAGTTTACTCAGTTTTTTTGTAAAATAGAATTGTGTTGGTTTTTTTCATTTGTGCGTGTGTGTGTGTATGTGTGTACGAGTGTGTGTATGTGTGTGTATGTGACTATAGGAATTTGTACAAAATTATAATACGTAATGATTTTGTGTTTAATTTGGATAATCAAATTATTTCTAGAATTGATGATGTTTATAACTAACCTAAATAACTTGTAGTGCAATGCTTTGTTAATCGTTCACCTCGATAACTGTTATAATACAAATCTTAATGGTGCATAAAATCAGAAGACAAAAAGAAGTGGCAACTACATTTTTATTGACAAATGACGCAGGCCAGAAAGCTACAAGCATATGAGTAAGTATCAGCGAGCAAAGCGGAAATAACGTACATTGCAGATGGCGGATAAGCCAACTCACTTTAATCAAGCGTTAAACAATATTTATAGTCAGACAAGAATAAGTTACAGATATGTGATAAGATGAGAAGTATACGCACACATACGTTCATATGAAAAATAGTCGAGTTAATAAGTGAATAATTAACAAGGTGAAAACTTGACTCAAGATGGATAGGTAAATTGGCTTGCCAAGAAGTTCGAATAGGGTATATGAGCTTAACATATCAACCGACACTACAAGCTTACTGTTGATCAGATTTGAGGGTTGTTTGAATAAAAATAAACTTTCCTGAGAGGATTCATTGTCAAAGTCAGTCAGTCAGTCACAACGTAGAACGTCGTACGTACGTACATCAGTTCGAGTTGTCACACCACATTACCACAGAGATGCAGTTGTCGATTCAAATCCCATAGTGATAGAAGTAGTAAGAGTATAAGCATTAATGTGAAAGATTAGGGTTTGAAGATGTTATTGAAGGAGCACAATTCAGTAAAATAAATTTAGAAAGAGAAAAAAGATGGAGACATGAAGAATTCAGAAGATTAGAATTCAGTAGAACACAAAGAGTGGATGCACCTTCGCCATTGCAAACGATTTTGAGCCATGTTATTCAAGGCCTCTAACCATCGAATGCTATCATCTCGCGAATCCCAACCAGGTAGTCTACACCCACCAACATGGCTCAGTCCACTTGTCACTGACTTCATTGATTTGTGCCACGTTTTGGTCTGGACGCCCCTAGCTTTCTTCCTAACTACTCCTACACCATAAAACATCGCACATCGGGGCAGTCGGTGGTTGGGCATACGTAATACGCATCTCGGCCATCTCAACTGATGAATTTTCACCACTCCATCAATCAATTTGCCATCCTTACCTAGTACCCGTTTCCTAACAACTACATTACTTACTCGGTAGTCCCGGTATATACAAGCAATGCTTCGAAGACACCTATGATCGAATACTAGTAGCAAACGAATATCCTCTACTCTTATCGGCCATGTTTCACTGCCATGAAGTGGGACGGAACGAACTGCTGCAGTAAACCCGTCCTTCGGTTGCTAGACGAATATCTCGCCTACGCCGTAAATGATGCAAGTTGGCGATAGCTAGACGAACCTTCTGTATCCGTGCTGACTTCATTGTCGAAGTCATAGAAGATAATGTAAAAATAGAAAAATATAAACTCAATTCAAATTCCTTTTCTTTTTTTGTTTAAGTCGAAACTGTAACTTGTCTTCTATAGAGTATAGTCGGTAATAAAAGTATCTCTTTATAGAAAAAAAATGAATGAAATCATTTACCGAAGGTTTTCTCTAGAATAGCTCAATGTTAGACAAAAAATACGATTTAATCGGTAACTTATTCCGTAAATTACTATCAGCAACATTCTACTATGGGAGAGAACAAGCCAGATTTCAGTGGAGGAAGAAATCAGGAAGATGCGCTGGAAATGGATAGAACACACATTGAGGAAATCAACCAACTGCATCACAAGACAAGCCCTCACATGGAATCCTGAAGGCGAAAGGAAAAGAGGAAGACCAAACAACACATTACACCGAGAAATGGAGACAGATATGAGAAGAATGAACAAAAATTGGATTAAACTAGAAAGGAAGGACAGAGTGGGTTGGACAATGCTGGTCGGCGACCTATGCTCCATTGGGAGTACCAGGCGAAAGTAAGTAAGTAAGTATTCAGTAAATTAACTATTTATCTAAGAATAAAACTATGATATGAATCCATTTAGTATTGTTTGTTTTGAATCTTCCCATCGATGTGTTAGGACTGCAACTTGTCAGTCTCTAATTGGCATATGTGCATACTGTCCATCTCTGCTTACCATGCTAG
>NC_031495.1:2723750-2728068 GCF_000237925.1 Schistosoma mansoni
CCATATGCCAATTAGAGACTGACCAGTTGCAGTCCTAACACATCGATGGGAAGATTCAAAACAAACAATACTAAATGAATTTAAACTTCACCCCATCGCACAAGCAAGTGGCTACCAGGACTCAGTGGCCGAGTGGATAACGTGATGGCGTTTGAAGCGAGGGTACTGGGTTCGAGTTGAGGAGTGAACATCAACTCTGAGATGCAGGTACGTCCAGCCGACGAGTCCCAAATAGGACGAAACGCGCGTCGTGGATTCCACTGCTAGCCACTATCCATCTCTGCTTGCTATGATATGAATCTTTAATTCTTTTAAATATAGTTACCAGGTAAGATATTATTATTAATCAGTGAACAGTTCTTCAATATATCAAATGTATCCTTCATATGAAAGTGTCATACATCAACTATACCCATTAAAAAAATGTCATTTTATTCAATAATAACACTTATATTGTTTGTACAATTATCTGAAAGAGTCCTGTGGTTATGAGATAGTCACGTGATCTTCACAGAACATGGTGTTTATAATAATCACAATTAATAAATGATCGTATATATGACTTATTCATTATATAGTAGTAATGTTAAGCAGTTTGAAGTGGTCAAAAAGATACCCTTTTTCAAGGCTTCGTTCTGGTTGACATTCATCAGCAAGATGTACCTGCAATCTTAAGATGATTAATGCGTCTTTTAGGCGTTGAACCCGCGTATGTGTGTTACTATGTTTATATACAACATTGCTTTTTTGTAGACTTGGTTTGAGATTAGAAAGTTGAGTATCAAACATCCATATGAACTGATATGGTTATACTTTCATGAAATAGTAGATTGAAAAGTATTGTTACCATTGATTATCGTAACCATTTATCTAGTATGTTTTAATAAAGGATACATTAAATTTGAAGACAGAAACGGAAAGTGGTTGACTATTACTGTGTCATAAGTTAGAACTCTTCAGGGATGCACACTTATGAGCTAAATATAGAGCTTTCAGGTCTAGAGTGCACTATACACCCAAAGACCATTGGGTTAGAATTTAATGATTCTCTTTTTCGTAGTGAATCTATTCACACCGTAGCTCATTTACTGTGTAATATAATCCGTTACAAATTATCTGGGTTCTATAAACGGTGAACGATAGTATTACCACGCTATAATTACTAAATTGTTATGTTGCTTTTTCCATATTATTTAAAATGGGTTGTACATGATTCTCTCTTCTCTGGAAGTTTTACTACATCTTCCATCACAAAAGGTATCTTTCAATATTTATTGGCAATGTGTTGATACGTCTCTTTCTATACTGTCCTTAAACTGTTCTGGGGTCACTATCTCTGTCAGTGATTTTGTTAAATGTCAATAAACCACGCATATTTCCATCATCATCAAACCTCTAATCAGAACATCAATAATCAAATGACTATTTACAAGTACATAACACTGTAAAATCATAGATTATCTCCATCATCTGTACAGCTATGATTCTATCAAGCTTCAGTCAAATAATTATTTTTTATATTTTATTTAAACACATAAATATTGGTACAAGGAAGCACCAGATACATATTCGTCGCACAAATCTCATTTAATTTGTGTGAAGACTGTGATACTACCCAGGTGCCCAAACTGAAGCAGGTCGTTTTCTTAGGGGACCACACCCCCAGCCTTTGACCTAAAGATCTGATCCACAAGGCAGTGGAGCATCGTGAGGAGATGCAGTCCCATGGAAGTCGGTGAGCAACGATTGATTCATACGTCATTTGTTCCCCCAGGATACTGGAGCCCATGTGCACCATTGGTTTAGAATCAGGGTTTTCCAACTCTCCTAGGTGGACTTTCCCGTGTCCACCAACCCGGTTAAAGCTCCGGACATTCTCTTTTCGGCCTCTCAATTTCGTAAACAATATTAATGCCACGAGAAGGCAGTGAGTAGGACTTCCCTGACAGAAGCTATATACGTATGGCCATGTGAGAGCACTTGGAGAGGGAGAGCGGACTCTCCCCACTCTCGGCCGTACCAGGGCATTCGCGGGCAGTCAAATAATTAGTCAAATAATTATGCCAAACTAACATAACAGTTTATAAAAATAGTCCGTTTTTTAATTTTTTGATGTGAATGGCTAAGTTTAATTTTCCCGATTTTTGTCCTATTAGATTAATCTGATTACCAGCCAAAGATCTGAAACCGTTTAAATTAAAAGATGTATTTAATCTCCTTTTTTTGCCCAAACACGTCACGATTGTTTATAACAAAGTTGTCTTTAAACTGTTTTGTTTTATATGCTAAAAATAGGGCTAATTTTAATTTATGATCAGAGAAAAAAACAGGAACTTATTGATCATTGGTTTTACCTGAGTTTTTAGTAGAATATTCATTAGCTGTTTTCATTCAGAGTAGTTCGAAAATAAATTGACTAGAAGGGGGTTTCGTGGAGATTTTAGTTATTTTATATAGTTGAGATCATGAGTCAATTGAAGCTGGACTACTGTGGGAAGCCTGGAAGCACTGAACGGCCGTTTCGTCCTGTTGTGAGACTCTTCAGCAGTGCGCAGATAACGGTGTAGTTCGGAATGAACGTTTTAACCTATTCAAGACTCATCAGCTGGATTTGCCTGGATCTCAGTGTCACTATCCACACTAAGACTTGAACGCAATCTCTTCCTCTTCAAGTGCATTATCCATTTAGTTTCTTAGTCAAGATAGCTATTAGCTTGTACAATGAATATCATGCTTTGATGAATAACGGGATAATTCAAACCCCAACTAATAATGATTCATATACATCTTAAAAATTTATTGTCGAAGAGTTCAACTACCTGAAAATCCTTATTACCATTCGTTTTTGCACGTTTATTGTCAAAATCATACTTATCTTTTGATGATTTTGAATCATCAAAGTGATCCTGTCCTTGCCAGTCGAAACACGTAGCTTTAGGGAAGAAACATAATCAATGCCATTCACTTGAACTACAAATATTTTCCATAACTAGCTTCAATTGACTTATGATTTCAACTTTGAAATTTTCCATAACTTTGAATACTTATATGCTAACCTACTAGCACAATATTCAATACATTTAAAACAGATAAATCAAAAACGCATTTAGTGTCAGTCTAGTGAGTAAAACAATCATAATAAATATAAATGTTACTACTCAATAGTTTCAATAATGAACAATGTTAGCCTACCAATCAAAACTTGGAGGTAATGGATGGCCTTTTTGTCTTAGTATAAGACTGTTCAGCAGCGCGCATCCATGATCCGATACGCCGGAGTTCATGCGTTCGCTTGCGTGACTAAAAATCCTGGGATTCGTGTCCCGCGTGAAAGGTCATCTAAAATGGCAGTCCAGTTTTTCCAGGTTTTTAATGACAGACTAGATAAACTCAGTTCATAATGAAAAGTCTATGAAAATTCTAGAATCTTTGTGAATTAAGGCAATATTGAGGCCATTGACATAGGATGCACATAAGCCAATAAGAGATTGATCAATTGCAGTCCTAAACATCAATTGGAAGATTCAAACAAACAATACCAAGTGAATTTAAACTTCATCCGATTGCACAAGCAAGTGGCTTTCACAACTCAGTTGTTAAGTGGATAACTCGATGGTGTTTTAAGAGAACGGTACTGAGTTCAAGTCAAGGAGTGAACATCAACTCTGAGATGCAGGTACATCCAACTGACGAGTTCCTAATACGACGAGACGTGCATCGTGGATTCCACTACTGGCCACTATCCATCTTTGTTGATTACAATATATCTTGGACTCAAATGTTATCGAAAACCATACAAATAGCAGTGACTTGATATTTAAATGTAAATGTATAAGAACAAGGCCAATAATAAAACCAATACTGGGAAGAATAAGAATTTAAAGACTCATATTTCAAAGTGAATACAACCTAAATATATAAACGAAATTTTCGGGTTAAAAAATTATATTAATTTGTAATAGTATAGGGTGTTTTCATAGTTTACATCTCGGACTGATCTTAATTAGACAATCTATAAAAGCTAGGAACCATTGAGCGCGATTTCACGAGGTAACTTAAAATAAACATCTAAAACATTGGATGTTGCATCAGTGGTCTACATACAATCTCACGCTGTAAGACTGAATATCTTAGAATCAACTTGTTATGAGGTCATAGATACCCAGTCTTTAAGAGTTCCATTTGTCCAATGCTTCCTGGTTTTTGATGTAAATATAATAAGAATCAGTCCATGACTTAGACTATTATAATTATCAAAATATTACATCTTATTTGACATGTCTTATTTATAGATGAAAGCGTGAGTCAATTGAAGCTA